>NW_003852509.1:1871342-1877752 GCF_000181295.1 Otolemur garnettii
GGGCTGTGTTCTGGGTTCAGCATGTTTCATGGGGGCTGTGTTCTTGGTTCAGTGTGTTTCAGGGGGGCTGTGTTCCTGGTTCAGTGTGTTTCAGGAGGGCTGTGTTCTTGGTTCAGCATGTTTTAGGGGGGCTGTGTTCTTGGTTCAGTGTGTTTCAGGGGGCTGTGTTCTTTGTTCAGTGTATTTCAGGGGGACTCTGTTCTTGGTTCAGCATGTTTCGGAGCCATATTTCATCTCGATGGTTGTCCTTGATTCATCCTATATTCATTAATGGGATGAGGCTCTGAAACTGGAATAAATGGTAATACAATTCCTTATTAGGTCAGTTCTGTTATCTACATGCAAATTACTTTATTTTGAAATAATTTATGTATTTAAAGATGCTTCACAAGCACTAAGTAATATAACATATGCAGCTCCTCCTCCATGTTGGCTCCATTCTGAAGCTCCATTTCATATTTAGAGCAAGGGAAAGAGAAAGGTTAAATGATGTGATCAGGAAGTGTGGCAGAGGGACCGTCCTGAGTGCCAGGATGGCGCTGGCAGGCTGCTCCACTCAGACTTCTCAATCCACCAGGCATCCTGGCTGCTAAGGAAAGACTCAGTCATGTGAAGAACAAAAAATGATTTATCGTAGTAGAGCATGGTAAGAATAAGATCACGAATTGGCAAAGTGCTTCATAACTTTCAAAGGGCATTTATCAGTTATATAAAGCAAAGTATATTACATATATTAATGGGCATATACCAAAAAATATGAGAGAGAGATAGAAAGAGAGAAAAGGAGAGAGAGCGTGCATACAACACACACATACACACGTTCTTGAAACACAACTTTGGGGATCTCAGATAATATCACACCAAACAATCACATAAACTAACATCCAGAAATAAAAAATTAACATCACAGAAGAATCAGTTCTGTATTTCATGTTGTATGCCAGTGTGTTATTATCAGTTAAATGATTGGGCACTTTGATCTCAAACTTCAGCTGCTCTTCTGCAAAGCTGGTTTCTTCTTTACCTTCTTCCAGACCCAAATTATTATATGTGTGTTTCCTGGAAAGTAGATATTGATTCCACGTTCCTACCTCTCGTAGTTGTTAACGTGCTATTTTAAGTGGTTTACTTTTTACAGAAGCACATCTAGAGACAGACTGCTCACGGGCTCCAACCAGCAGCTGTCTCTGTGTTTGTCACAGGCTCTCTATTTCTTTGCCGTGCAATTTGTTCATGGAACAATAACCACTTGAACATTTTAAATATACTTAAATAACAAGGAAAGAAATCAGGTAAAAGGTATCATGTTCCTGTCTTAGTTTCCTGGAAAGTAACTATAGCATGTAAACAGAAAAAAATAAACACTAGACATGTTTCTCGAAGATGTCCCTGTATTTCTCTCAATGGCCATGTTGATCTAGTGTAAGGGAGCATCACCAAAGTCCCATTTCATTTCACTCAGTAATTCTTTGCGCTGTTGTCTCTCCCTACCTGGCTTCCTCCTCCTTCCCTTCATTCCTTCCTTGCTTCTTTTTTCCCTTTGTTCATTTATGTCTTCTTTTCCCCCAACTTCAAAGACGTGAGCCGCTAAGATTGTCTCTTCCTTCTTTCCACCTTCTTTCCTTATCTCTTTCATCTCCATTCATTTTTTTCTGGTGATACTATAAATTAAGTCAAGAGTTCCTTCTGACATTAAAAAAAAATCACATTTATGCAGAAAAATGTGCATGATTGGTAATTTATCTGATATTTTCATAGAAATATTTGTATATGCCTTTATAAAATACTCATATCAAAATCAACTGATTTTCTATTATATTTTTTAAAATTTCAGAATATCTCCTAGCATGAGTTTTCTCAATTATTAATAATTTCTGTTCTGTTGCTTTTCTAGCTTCACTAGTGAACCATAATTTTAAAGCATTCGAAGATGTATTTAAATTCATCTAGTTAACACAGTCTGAATTTTATGGAAATTAATTCATTATTTATTTCCATTCAGAACAGAGGGGCATCTAATTTTGATGTGTAAAGGAAGTGGTTTCTCATCACTGGAGCTGTAATTTTAATGGTTGAACAAGTAACCAAGTAACCATGAAACCCAACACACCCCCTACTATTATTTTGTTGGCATTTAGAAGATGTGACTTTCTGGTATGGGAGGATAGTTGTGTCTCTGGCACAAGGTAGAGTGCTTTGGAATCGTGAATCATTCAGAGAGAATTTGTGTTGCATGAATGTCCATGATATTTATGGATGCGATGTGTGGGTTTGCCACTTTTCTCAAGCAGTTAACCCAAGGTTTTCATTTAATTCTTAACAACAAACCTGCAACACAGATATGATTACAATTTTGAGAATATCCTCGGGGGGCAACTGAGCCCAAGTGCAGAGCCCTAACAAAGGCAAGCACTGAAAAATCCCAGGAGCATTTTATATAAAAAATGTGAATATTTCAAAGGGCTACTAGAATGGGCATTAGTGGAAACACTCAGAAAAGAACTGAACTTCACTGATAACTTTCCATTAGTTTTTATTTTGAATTAATTTGGACGTGGGTCAAGAAGACATAGACCTGTACAGTACTTAAACACTATAATAGAATCAACTGAATCATGTACTCTCAACTTATAAATAAAACAACTGCCATTCTCTGAGTCAGACTTGTTTCTGAGGAAGTCTTGGTCTAGTGAGTGTCAGGATCGAACTGCAACCTCTGGACGTCTGGCCCTGAAACTCACTCTCCTTCCATCATGCAAACCTCTTCCCCAAAAGAGGGATAAGAGACTAATCTATAGATAAATCAAATATTTAATGACTTACATGGGTTAAGTCACACGTTTTCAATAGTAAGCAAAACCTAGTGTACATTTCAAAGGCTGTTTTCATGAATTCTCCGTCATGTACTAGAGGAGTGAGCTGCATGGACACTTTTCTTTGGGAATATTTCTGAGTAAACCACAGATCATAGCTTTAGGTCCAGAAGTTTTAAATTTATCATCACTTTGGAAAGTATCCAGGATCCCTTTAATATATATCTTAACGATTAACTAATATTAGTGAACAACCCACTTAACAACAGACGATTGTCTCACACACAGTCCTCTGAGTGGCCAAGACAATGAGCTTTCCATAACATATGACTTTATGTGCACAAAATATCAAAATCTTTTCTTATTGAATTGAAGCTGGCATAGGAGGAAAAAAAAAATGACATCTGGTGATTAAAGCCTGCGCTGATAACATGAGGATTCTGAAAATAGAAGCCATTGCAAAGCCAGTCTTAGGATCACTTGACTGAACTTCTCTCCATTGGTTCTAGTCCTATAATTTTGAAACACGTGTACGTTATATTATTTTTTTTTTTGCATCTGCAAGGACATAATATATATAAGAGGTAAGTGTCATCCAAAATTCCTCTTCCCTATGAATTCATAGATTTTCATATTGGAAAGCAAGGATGAGTATAAGAATAAGTTTGTTTAAATATTAAACTTTCTCTTTAGAAGAAAATTTTAAAATGAGAAAAGGCAAACTAATAATATTAATAAGGCATCACAGAGCTATCAGAAATAGGGACATCCATGGGTAGAAACAGACAGGATGGCTGCAGATGTTGTGACATAAGAATGAGGGAATCCATCAAGGATCCTTCACAAACTGTCCCTGAATCTGGAAATTCTCAAGTTACTTGGAGATTTGTCACCTGTGCCTTTCTGTTTAAAGGGTGTTTTGTTTTTATTGCATTGTTTATTTGGGCATCTACTTTGAGATGAAAACTATGTGAAAAGTTGGTCCTTCCAGTTACGTTGCCTGTGGAGACGTCCCTCGCGTCCCTACAGAGGTGTCCCACATCTGCATTTGGCTGCTCCTGGTTAGGGGACAGCAGTAGGTCAAGGACGAGACAGAGACCATGATGTCCCAGCTAAGGCAGGGAAGTGGGAGAAGGAGAAAGACAAGGTCCAGCTCCAGCCAACTTCCCTTTGATGTGAAGTGAGTGTCTTATGGTTCAACGTAGTGAACTGAGTGAGTCCCTCTGTGCAATCAGCTTTTGGTTTAGCTGTGCTCAAAATCGTGGATGCCTGACAC
Source organism: Otolemur garnettii (assembly GCF_000181295.1). NCBI lineage: Eukaryota > Metazoa > Chordata > Mammalia > Primates > Galagidae > Otolemur > Otolemur garnettii. Next base: position 1,875,432 of record NW_003852509.1, read on the forward strand.
ACCGCAGCTATCCTGACTCCGGCTGGATTGTGCCTGCCTGCTCTCCTGCCCTCTGCGGACATGGGAGTGTCCCTGATCTATCTGCACCACGGGCACAAAGCAGAGTCTTGCTCAATCATAGACACAGGGCATCAGAAGGAAGAATCAGTAAAAATGCAGAGGGCCCCATGAGAAGGAGTCAGAATTCTGGTTGGCAGAGATGCCTAGGCGTAAAATAGACTGGCCTTGCCAAGTTTAGACAGTCTGAAAATAATAATTCCATCTTATTTCATCTTAGCAAAGAGTGATTCATTCATCCCCCATTTCACTCCCTGATTTTGTTGTTATTTGGGGGGGGTCATCAGAGTTTCTGTATCTTTCATGTAGTTAATGAGGCGTGGTGAAGAGGTTAGGCTGTGTTCTGCACAAGGACAGAGCTGCCCCATTAGAGAACCCGAGGACATTGGTGCAGCTCAATGAAGATTTTTGTCACTCACTGACTGGGATGACAGACAAGATTCCTCTTTATCTTAGTGACTAGTGTCCCTCAGAACTGCATTCATGACCGCTCCCCCGACCATTAGCCAAAAGGCCATCAGGTCATCCTCAGGTCCACAGAGCAAGGCTGCCTGGATGAGGAGAGGGCACCCAGGGAGCGGCACCCGGCTTCTCGCCTCCTGGTGGCAGCATCAGGGCACAGCTTGTCTTCTACTTCCATTCGCTTGGTCTGTGCAACTTCACACTTTATTGAAAACAGAAGACAGCTTGAAATTGCTGCCAGAGCAATATTATCTGCCCCTGAGGTGGTCACAAAGAGATAGCAGAACTAGGGGAAGGGACCAGACCGTCTGAAGCAAGGCATTTCTTTCGGACGCCCCAAATGTATGCTGCTTCTGTTTCCTTGTCTTTGATTCGTGGATTTATAATTACAGATTTCTGCATTCATTCCTTTTGCTTTTCACATAAATATATGTCAGACAGCAAGCCTGAGACGTTGAATATGTAGGATTCAGACAGTTTTTCCCCTTATCAACAACTGGGGGTGAAAGGGAGGAGAGAAGGCTAGTTTTATAAATTTATAATAGTTAGATTGATTTCAGAGGTAATGAACTTTATGTGATGATTTTGGAAGGTCAATCCCATGTGCTAGTGTTTAGAACTGGTCCAAATTTGGGGGTGGCATGGTCCACACGCACTGCTGTGGGGCCCCCCACATCCCCAGAACCTCTCCATGGCTGTGTCCTTCTCCCCCACCCTTCCAGCCAGTCCTGGTCTGAGGCCTCAGCAAAGCACGTCAGGGTCCAGGGCTGCTGTAGAGCCCTAGTCCTGCTCCCTGTGAAGTGGATCTGGAAAACCCTGAGGCTTCACAGTCCCCACTGCATGATACCAAAGACCCTCAGTGAACCTGCACCTTTCCTGGCTTCTTTCTTTCCCTCTCCGAGTGTCTAAGGGCTTTATCAGGGAATACGTCTTAGAAATTACTTTTTCATAAATGCTTATCCAGGGAAATGCTTATGCTCTATTTCCAGGGAACAAATCTGAGGCATAGGTTATTTTTTATTTTTTATTTTTTTAAGCAGAGTCTCACATGGTCACACTTGGTAGAATGTTGTGGCATCACAGTTCACAGCAACCTTAAACTCTTGGGTTTAAGTGATCCTCTTGCCTCAGCCTCTCAAGTAGCTGGGACTACAAGTACCCACCACAATGCCCAGCTATTTTTTAGAGATAGGGTCTTGCTGTGGCTCAGGCTGAGCTCTAACTCATGAGCTCAGGCAATCCACCTGCCTCAGCCTCCCAAGTGCTGGGATTAGAGGCGTGAGCCACCGTGCCCAGCAGGTTATCTATTTTTAATTTTTCCTGTTTTTATGACAACTGCATAGAAAACAAAAAGAATATACTTTATAGGAAATAAACCAAAATACTAAAATCCCTAAATTTTTGTATATAAAATTAGCATAATTACTACTATTTTTATTTATTTTCTTCTAAACTTTTTTGTTCCCAGTATTTGTTAAATTTAGGAGATTTAGCATCAGAGAGAGAAATTGCTCGTGGGAGTTTCCTGAAGGAAAGGCCCAGACGGAGGGTGAGCAGCAGCCCCGAGTCAGAGTAACTGGTCTCCGAGCCGGTCAGGCAAGGGGCATGTTCAAATGGTCTTGGCCCCTTTTCATTTCTCTGCCAAGTTGTACAGGTGGCCAACTCTCCAACCTTCCCAGCAAATGAGGCATTTCTGTGCAGCCTTCTGGACAACATGGGAAGCCTGAACTGTCCTTCCCTGTGTGTCTTCCCTCAGTTAGGGCCACAGCCAGGAGGGTGTGTGAACTCACTGGCCGCTGACC
>NW_003852509.1:1878164-1879356 GCF_000181295.1 Otolemur garnettii
GGTGCCACAGCCAGGAGGGTGTGTGAACTCACTGGCTGCTGACCTGTTCACGGACGGTGAGGTCCTTGTGAAGCAGAACATCTGACTTGTCCCTGTGGTCCCAGAGGCACTTGTGGTGAGTGTCGTATTCTACACACCTGAAGCCTTGCCCTGAGCTGTGTGTGTTTGTTTGCTTTGTGATACATGAGAGCAGCATAAAGGAAATAACACAATATGAGTAGTGATTGTTTAAAAAGCCTCGAGTATTTCCCTTACTGGCAATATTTTCAGTCTCCCTTAACATGAGAGCAAAACCTCATGGTTCCATTTATAGCTCATTTATGCTTAATTTGAAGCATACCGGCCTCAGTGCAGTACTTAGCGTGATTTACAAACTGTGCTCAGAGTACCTGAAGGCCTGCGTGAGAATCACAGTGCCGAGAGTGCTGGAGGGCAGCCTAGGACACCTCCTTGCTGGAACATCCCAGATAATTAGTTCCCACATTTGACTCATTTATTCTAGAATTTCCTCTATAAAGAATAAATGTTGTTGCTGTGCTCAAAAAAAAAAAAAAAGAAAGAAAGAAAGAAAGAAAAGAAAAATTAAAACATTGTTTAAGAAAGCTGAGGCGCAAGCAGAGGGAGAGGCACCTTCAGCTGGATTTGATTGAAGACATCAACATGTGGATTGGTTAAGCCCCTTTCCACTTGTGAAAACGTGAGCACCACAGCCTCTGGTATTTTTTTCCATTCTTGGTCCTTTATTCCAACACCTATTTCTTCTGGTTCTAAGCTCTATCCTAAAGGCTACAGAAGCTTCACACACACACACACACACACACACACCCCTTTTTTGATCTTTCTGTGGAACTTTCTAAGACACCATTCCTTCCTTTAACTGCCTTCAGCACCATCATGGAAAATCTAGTGCCACCCTCTTCACACCATTCTAGATGAACAACTCCCAGCTGTAATTCCTTAGCACAGGAGGTCTCAGCACTGCACTCCAGCTCCTCTACAGGAGGTCTCAGCACTGCACTCCAGCTCCTCTACAGGAGGTCTCAGTCAGCACTGCACTCCGGCTCCTCTACAGGAGGTCTCAGCACTGCACTCCGGCTCCTCTACAGGAGGTCTCAGCACTGCACTCCGGCTCCTCTACAGCAGATCTCAATCAGCACTGCACTCCAGCTCTTCTACAGGAGGTCTCAGTTAG
>NW_003852509.1:1882719-1887658 GCF_000181295.1 Otolemur garnettii
TCTCAGTCAGCACTGCACTCCAGCTCCTCTACAGGAGGTCTCAGCATTGCACTCCAGCTCTTCTACAGGAGGTCTCAATCAGCGCTGCACTCCAGCGCCTCTACAGGAGGTCTCAGCATTGCACTCCAGCTCCTCTACAGGAGGTCCCAGCATTGCACTCCAGCTCTTCTACAGGAGGTCTCAATCAGTACTGCACTCCAGCTCTTCTACAGCAGGTCTCAGTCAGCACTGTACTCCAACTTTTCTTTTGGAGGCAAATTTTCCTGTATTGTTCTATCCAGTGCTTCTTCCCAAGTATTTCAAAGTTCCCAAGCTTTAGTGTGAAATGCAAGTTCCTCAGTAATCTGGTTAGAGATCTGTTTCCTAGGTAACACATGGTAGCCTGCCCCAAAGTGTCACAGAGTAGTAGGATTCTGCCTAGGAAAGAAGGTGAGGGTGGACCGGGTGTGCCCAGGGAGCAGCCTAGGCACCCTGCAATGGTCACGTCCCAGAGGAGGCTGGGGGCAGGAGGTGAGGAGGGGGGACAGTGAGCAGAAGGGGAAGGCTGAGGCAGAGAACCCAGGCCATCACTGTGGGATACGTGGTGAGAGCAATAAGGGGCCACTTTATTTTAAGGGATGTAATTAATAAGGTAATCAAATTTGATGCTGCATTAGAAGTTTCTTACTAATGAGAGTCAGTCATTTCTAAGACAACAAACTTTGTAAGAACAGTTGCAAGTATGTTAAAATGGTGAGCCTTGTATATATAATGTAAGGTTTTATAAAATGTTTCTGTCAAGAAATGTGATCTGAAGTATCCAAACTATGTATAAAAATATCAGAGAATAATATATTATTTAAAAATTGAGGAAAACAATGTGAAGCATGAGTTTTACTACTTACTAGCGAAACATTGCCATCAGGGAAGGGTTCTCAAACGACTTACCTCCATAAAGGGGAGAGTTCCCATCTCCATAAAGGGGTTTTGAACAAAAAAAAAAACAACACACACACACAAATCCAACATAAAGCAGATAATTTGCGCAAGCACAGAGGTAGTTTTATAAAAATTCCCATGGAAATCTGTGCAAAATGCCTCTCTAAGCCTTCATAATAAACTTTTCATGACAGAAGTACAAGTTAACTTTCACACAAACCCCAGCATTTTTATTAGTCAGACAAGCCACCCTTAGCATCCTTATTAGCAAATTCCAATCAGTGGATTTTTCCCCAGGTGCTAAGGTTAGCCTGTAGGCCGTGCCGTATTAAACTTTCACCAGATGGCTAAGGAGAGAACTTTGAAGGTGACCCTAGTGATATTCAGGAATGAGGTGGGCAGTATTTTGTTTAGGATGAGTTTCTGAACTCAGTTCTCTGACCTCATAGATCAGGTCTTAGGAAATGAAGGAAGGTTACTTGAGATCAATAAGCAACAATTAATTAAGAATTAATTGTAAACAACAGATTAACAAATGAAGGTAACATAACACCTATTATGTTGCATTGAATGGTTACACATCATTACTAAATGATCAAAGACTTCTAGGGTTAAAGAACTTGGTGCCAGTCTTACCTGCTTTTCTATGTTCTGTTTGTTTCTGAGATAACAGAAAATGTTTAATACAGCAATGCTTACAGAATATTTTCCACTTAGATGCCTGAATAACAGAAAATGTTTAATACAGCAATGCTTACAGAATATTTTCCACTTAGATGCCTGAATGGGAAATTATGCAATGGTTAAAATGCATATGTGTGCACAACTGTATTCATTTCCCCATCCGTATATCTTTCTCTACATACAATTTGTGTGCTTTAGTAATCATACTGAACTCTGTAGATTTACATGTAAAGACAGAGGGCAGAAGATAAGTAAGGGGCCAGTCGGGGTTTGACTGTGAGCCCTGTTGACATCTGGGCTCAGGAGCGCGTGGCAGCTTAAATAGTGCAAACGTGGGTGGAAGGCGCAGTGCTGAGTTATAACATGCTTGGTAGTCATGAACATCGGGTAATGCGTACAGCTTCTTGGCAATACTTGACAAAATTGTTCCTTTTGGTTCTGAACCCATTGATTATAAATTGGGTCTTCCGTGTAGTTACAAAAGATTAGGAAATAGTAATCTGGAAGAATGTTGTGAGCGAGAGATTCAACTCGACAGTCCGTTGTGTGCAAGCGCGCTGCCCGGCTGAGCGGACGCTCGGTCACCTGCAGCAGAGGCAGCAGCTCTGCTCCGGACAGGAATAGAACAGTAAGAGGATTCAAAACAGCTGATGAGTTCAAAGACAGACTGATTTGAGACACCACTGCTGAATATTGAGTAGATGTGCAAAGACTAAACGTCTCTGGAATTAAAACTAGAGTGTTACTTTTTTTTTTTTTTTTTAAGAAAATTACTTGATGCTAGTGGACTATTTTAAGGATTATAGAACTCCTAGGGCCCTTGAATTTTTATGGGAGAGGGGACAGTTGGACAGTGTTCGCATGTTTCCTTGTTTTATTATTTTCAGTTGTATGCATTTAAAGTCTATTTCAGTGTCTGACTAATTGTGTATGTTTTATGAATTACAGTGGGAAAGAAAGAGAGGAGGAGGGAAGGGAGTATGGGGGAGGCTGCCCCCAAATGCAAGTGGTCTCCTTCCCAGGGGCAGGTGGCACAAGAAAGACCAATGGCAAATTATCAGGAAAGTTATACAGAACAATGGAAAAAATAAAGAGTTTCTTAGAGCAGCGGAGCTCAGGAGGTGGCACACCCTTCTTCGTGAGGCTTCCAGTGTGCTGCCCTGAGTGTCAGGCGGGCTCTGTATTTATTTTATACATCAGTGTTAGAATCAAAGTTCTCATGAGGTCAAAGCAAACAATCCTGTCACGGTTCTTGCTGCACTAGCATTTCTATTAACGAGACTAATTTAACTACATTAATTGTGCGGATTTATTTGCTACCTTTTGTTGTTTAAAGGTATTTACGATCTTAACACAAACAGAACCTGGGTGCGTAAACAATTAGGAGCTGATGTCAGACAAAATACTGCAGCCGACCCACAGTCACGCATCACAGATGTGAGTTTTTAATACTCTGACAGCCTTGTGTCCAGACAGAGAGACTCCTCTGGCTGAACTAAGGTGACAGAATAAAAGATATTTCATCTCCTTATCTGGTCCAGAGCAATCTTGCTGTGTTCAACAAAGTTTAAACTTTTACATTCTTAACTTCCCCAAAAGCACTCACCTGGAGAAAACAGCCCTGCCCCGGTAGAGAAGGGCTACAGGCTCGCAAACTGCGGCCAGCAGTGGGGGCAGCTGCAGGGTGAGGGGGGATATTCAATAATCTGGACTCCAGAATACTAGAGTGACAGGGTCTTGGGCTTTGCGCTCAAAGCCAAGAAATTCCTCCTGAATCAGTGTCTCCTGTTACTGTTCTCCCTCTGTCTATTCTCTGCAATCCTGTTCCTAATTTAACTTCTAATCTACTTGCAACTAATAATTGAATACCAGTTTCAATCTCATAAAATCATTATTACTAGTAATGCAAGGACATCAATATATGGGTCTTCCCTTAAGTATTTCCACATGCAGTCTTCCAAGAAGGAAGGAAGGAAGGAAAGATGGATGGAAGGAAGGAAGGAAGGAACAAAGAAAAGAAGGAAGGAAATTCTGTCTAAAATATAGAGAGGAAGAGTTCATTAGAAAAAAAAATAGCAAGCTAACTTTAAAACCAGGACACTGGATCTTGTCTAAGAACACCACCAATTTTCTAGTGAGGTGAGATTTGTGATTAACCCTTGAGACACACAATGTAAAGGACACTCGTATAAATACTCTTCAAGTACATGCAGTGCAGAGAAGTTTCAGCTTCAGAAAGCCCTGGAGCAGCTGGCTTAGATCCTGCCGCAGGGCCTGGTCCACCTTGCCTTCCCTCTGCTCACCTTTTACGTTAGTTAGTTCCATTTCTAGACAAGCTCAATTCTCATATGGGCGAAAATGGTCCTAAGGTCCCGATTTAGATGCCCTCATGTTAATTTTTAGGAAAAAAGTATACTTTGTAGTGGCTCTCACACAAATGGAGGGGATTTGATAGTTCACTCTTTCCTGAGTCAATCACGGTGGCCAGAGAATTCAGCTCACTATTTGGGTAGTTCAAAGTCAGAGCTTTCACAGACTAAGGGGTGAAGTCATACCCAAAACACCTGAACTTCCAGAGAGCTAGATTCTCACATAGAAAATTAGAAAATACCATTAAAAGAAAGGAGGAAGGGCGATGTGGGAGTAAGAACAAGTCCACATCCACCAGGGCTGAGCCAGCCCTCGTGAGGGTCTGCAGCCAGGAAGCCACGGCCATCAGAGACTCCGCTGGGCTCTTCCTCTTCTCTTCCGTCTCCTTCCCCTGCAGGCCAGGGGCCCCTTGTCTTGGCCCATCTCCACCTGCGTTTGCTTCTTTTCCTTCTCTGTCTGGTCCCCTCCCCAGCCCTTTCTTTGTGGTCATCTCAGTCTCCCTCAGCTTATCATTTTACATTTTCTCATCTCTATGGACACAAATCATCCCCGTGTAGTTTCTTATTGCCAATTTCTAATTCCTGGATGGTCAATCATAGGTGGAGCAGTAGTCTATAAATATTGTGTTAGAGAGGGAACAGTTGTCATTTGCGAGAATTTTTTTGAAAAGTGGGTGACATCCATGAGCTGTAGAGAGAAACCCACAAGCTTGTGTGCATGTGCATGCATGTGTGTATATGCATGTGTGTGTGCATGTGTGTGCACATGTGTGCATGTGTGTATATGTGTGTGTGCATGTGTGTGTGCATGTGTGTATATGCATGTGTGTGTGCATGTGTGTGCACATGTGTGCATGTGTGTGTGCATGTGTGCATGTGTGCATGTGTGTATATGTGTGTGTGCGTGTGTGTGTGCATGTGTGTATATGCATGTGTGTGTGCATGTGTGTGCACATGTGTGCATGTGT
>NW_003852509.1:1887897-1926833 GCF_000181295.1 Otolemur garnettii
CATGTATGTACATGTGTGTATATGCATGTGTGTGCACATGTGTGCATGTGTGTATATGTGTGTGCATGTGTGTGTGCATGTGTGTGCATGTGTGTATATGCATGTGTGTGCACGTGTGAGCACATGTGTGTGCACATGTGTGTGTGCATGTGTGTGCACATGTGTGCATGTGTGTATATGTGTGTGTGCGTGTGTGTGTGCATGTGTGTGCACGTGTGTGCATGTGTGTATATGTGTGTGTGCATGTGTGTGCACATGTGTGCATGTGTGTGTGCATGTGTGCATGTGTGTATATGTGTGTGTGCGTGTGTGTGTGCATGTGTGTGCACATGTGTGCATGTATGTACATGTGTGTGCACATATGTGTGCATGTGTGTGCATGTGTGTATATGCATGTGTGTGCACGTGTGAGCACATGTGTGTGCGTGTGTGCACATGTGTGTGCGCATGTGTGTGCACGTGTGTGCATGTATGTATGTGTGTGTGCACATATGTGTGCATGTGTGTGCATGTGTGTGTGTGCGTGTATATATGCATGTGTGTGCATGTGTGTGTGTGTACCTCTGTGTGTGTGTTTAGAGGGCTTATCTCTTTCCAGTATTGTAAGGATTGGTTACTACTCTCAGGTTGACACAAACATCATTATGATAAGTACCTTGGGTACAGATTAAATTTGACCTTGCTTGGGATAGCACATTTATTGACATTTGACTAAATATGTCATTGAGTTGATCACGTCAGATCTTAAAACTCTTCTTTCTTTCTTTTTTTTTTTTTTATTAAATCATAGCTGTGTACATTAATGCCCCATCTGCCTACGCAGATCTTTCAAAGGCAAACGTGTATTGCATCCTGCAGTATCTTTCTCCAGCCTCTAGGACAGGCTGCACCGGGAGGGTGCAGCGTTGCACAGCCGGACAGGACCAGCCCTTGAAGGGGAGAAGAGTAATAGGTCCCACAGGAACCTGCTCTGGGAATTCAGGGCTTGTCTGAGACCTGCCATCCTTGCTCATACAGAAGATGCACGGGGCTCTTCTGTGCTTGCGTTCAGATGCGCGTGGCAGTACATTTTGAATCCGATTTAAATCTTATGCTTCAGTCTCACATTCTGAGATGACTTAGAGTCTGGTCCTCCCATCAGTCCACACCGATTTCCCCCTTTGTGTTGAGCCAAATCTCAACATCTTCGCTCTTCCCTGCCCTTGAGTTTCTGTCGCTGTTATTCTAGGTGGAGCCCACAGAGGATTTTAAATACCACATGGGCTGCCCTCTTTCTCTGAGGCCACCGTGTCTCAGTGTGGGTTCCTCCTGGTGGTCTCACCTCTACCTGTAACGAATCTCAGGAGTGGGAACCTGCCGGGACCAGCGACACTGCAGCCCCCTCTCTGCGGGGTCCTCCTGGAAGTCGGGGTTTATGTGCTGTGATCAGGGGAACATGCCTTTCTTTATGCATCTTTATTCTCCCACCTGCATATCTGTTTCCTAATATCCGATAACTCATGTCCAGCTGAGCAGTAAGTAAATGGAATATTGCTATGAAAATTTATGCTGTAAAATTTCCAAAGATACAATAGTCTGACTAGGCTGAAGTGTATGTGTTTTCCATATTTGTTTGTCAAAATAGTTGAATATTGGTTATTTTTTGTCATGCAGTTCAATATTTTTGCTCAAAATTCCTATAATATTTTTGTTCCTAGAGTTCTTTGGAGATTTATAGTAATTATACCTTTGTTTTCCTCATTATAACTTGTCTAATTTGAGTTATGCATGAAGGGAGGGTCATAGACTTTGAGCGCACATCTTTAGAATAAAGAGTTTTCTCTGGCAGAACAGATCTGATGGCTACTATGAATTTTTTTTTTTTTTTTTTTTTTACCTGAGCAGGACTGAAGAAAAAAAATCACTAAAAGGAATTAAGAAATGTGGGCTTATTTTCATGTGAAAAATAGCTTTACCAATATGATATCTTTTCCCAAATTAGACAGTATTAATAGTGGTTGCTTTAAAAACATACTGCATAAACAAAGTTCAACATTTATCTTAATTATAGAGGTTCATCAACTGGTAAATTCTATAATACAGTAAATTCAAAAATACAACTAGTCAACTGGGGTCCAACAATGTGCTCAACACAAACTCCCTAACACTGGACGGAGGAAAAACCCGGGGTCTAGAGTGTGAGCAAAGTCCCAAATTAGATCCAGGGAGTTGAACAGTCGAAATCATGCAGTCGGTGCAGGCACTTCAGCGCTATGTGTAAACTGTGTGAATACACATGACTGTACATTTTAGACATGAGAATATGGGGGGGAATTTCCCAAGGCTAGAAATGAACACAGACAGAGAAGTAAGATTCCTGGTTCACTGTCCACGCAGTGAGCTTCTCTACCACACGCTTTGTTGTATGTACTCGGCATTGTAAAGACAAAGAGAAAACATCACTGTCAATTAAATCATCTTGCTACAGGAAGAACAGCGGCAGGGTGGATCTGTGACTTCCTCACATTAGCCACAAGTGCTGCTAATGGAATATTTGTTGCGCACTAAGCATTAGTCTAAGCATGTGACATGCTATTTCATTTTCCAATTAATTTTTATAAGAATGCTGTATGGCAGTTTTCTTATGATTATGTTTACCAGATGGTGATTCTGAGTACCAAGAATTTACAAATATAATTTGAAAAAACAAAGAGTCAGAGCCAGGTAGTCTGATTCATGAGCTGTGCACCTCAGCCATTAACGTTACTGCTGTGTAATCTCAGGGCACATCAGAAGCGTCTATCTACTGTCTGTCTTATGTTCTGCCAACCCTCACAGTTCAAAATTCCAGCCCTTGAGTTCAAAAAGGAGCAGAGAGAATTTCTATGGTAAAATTTACAAAATTTATGGAATAGTTCAACTGCAAATGTCATGTTAATATAAACATAATATTTTCTGTTTTAACGCTGAGCAAGCTAAGGGCTGGCATCACTCAGAAATTAGGTCTGGTGTTAGGTGAGATCAGTTATTATATATGTTATATATCTTTCTAATTCTTTCTTCATTGCCACCAATAGGTGAGCCATTTAGGCTTCAATAATATACAACAATCATTTCCTTAAAAACATTAAGGTAAAAACAAGAGTGTTTCTTATGTGGAATGCTAGCTGAACCATTTTCATGTGATTGCCTACCACTTCACTTAAAGAATTATTATTTTCTCAGAGTTATCTTTTATATCAGTCCCAGTCCCTTTTAGTTCTGGTCAAATCTCTGCATTCTTCAAAGTTTGGGGCAAAGATTGAACATGTGTTAAGAAAAAAGCATGAAGCATAATGTGCTACTTTAAAAAATCTTCTCATGTTTTGAAGAAAACCAGATAGAGCAGAATTCACAAAAGAACACAGCCTAGATTGGGCTCCGCCTCAGATCAGAGAGAAACTCAGGCATCGTCATAGGAATATTGATGCCTACAATGCCACACATGGCTGTATTTTAAATGGTCCCTAAATGTGAGCACTGTGGCTAAAAGCAGAAAACGACCAACTGCCAATTTACATCTCATTGCCAATAAAAGAAAATGAAGTATCTGTAATCTTCAACAGAGAATCAGCAGGGAGCATGATGAATGCAGGAGGTGCCGCCTCAGAGGTGAATATTTATTAATCTACTAAACCAGTGTCTTTTCTCCACCTACCACTCTAACCTAAATATCATAGAACAGTTAGCAAAATTAATGTATTTAAAATGAAGTCCCAGAACAAAGAAGAAAGAACATAAAAATAAACCCTAAATGGAGATGTTGTTTAATCCCTTAGAAAATTCAACTGGTGGAATAAGATTCTCACTTATTTCCCGAAACGCTGCAGGTGAAGGTGGCATGAGAGTCTATGTGGTTTAGAAAATCTTTTTTCAGAAGCAAATGTGCTGTGGCTTTTCCTCCTGCTCCACACATCTTCCTGCATAATGGCCGTATTATTAATGTGACTTCATAGACACCAATGTTGGGGGCACTTTCTCTTTCCCAGGAATTTCCTACTCCTGTCTGAGAAGCTGCACTAAACTGCCTGCACTATAATACGTCTTCTGTTCAGTTGTTGAACATTTGAATTGAGAGTCATGACAGAGAAGGGTTTGGATTTTTTTTTTTATTAAATCATAGCTGTGTACATTAATACTATCATGGAGTACAGTGTACTGTTTCTACATACAATTTGAAATACTTTCATCCAACTGGTTAACATAGCCTTCCTGTCTTTTTCTTAGTTATTGTGTTAAGACATTTATATTCTACAATTAGAGAAATTCACATGTACCCTTATAGGATGAACCATATGAGTGATCCTGCCAATCACCCTCCCTCCACCCACCCTCCCATCTCCCCTCCTCTTCCTCTCCCCTCTCCCATGTTCCTGGGCTAAAATTGGGTTAAAGCTTTCCTATGAAAGCCATAAATTAGTTTCATAGTAGGGCTGAGTACATTGGATACTTCTTCTTCCATTCTTGGGATACTTTGCTAAGAAGAATATTTTCCAGCTCCATCCATGTAAACGTGAAGGAGGTAAAGTCTCCATCTTTCTTAATGGCTGCATAGTAATCCATGGTGTACATATACCACAGTTTGTTGATCCATTCATGGATTGATGGGCACTTGAGCTTCTTCCATGAGTTAGCAATTATGAATTGGGCAGCAATGAACATTCTGATACCACATGGCCTACAAAGGGTTTGGATTTTGATGGTGTTATCTGTGGGGCCAAAATCCAGGTTCTGTTTTGTATTAGGATCATGGGTAATATCTTTAATTATTTCTAAGTGACAGTTTCCCCATTTATAATGTTAAAGCAACACTCTCATGATAATTAAGATGCTCTTGTTTGTGTGACTGACTGGGGCCAAACACCTGCTCAGTGGTGGATAATCCTCCTGGATGCTTTCTCTGTTACGCTGGTTTGTATTCTCCTGTGACTGTTCAGAGCCTGAGTCCCTGAGTGAACTGAGGTTGCCAGGGTTCCATGAAGCTACCTGGATTTCCCAAGTAGCATAGGACTGGAGAGAGTGATAGAAACAATTCAGCATCTCTAGCCACCATCTCTTTACTGTCTAGGATAGTCAACTCCCTGCATCTATACTGAGCTCTACCCCCAAAACTCACGTGAATTTTGTATAAAATGATGGTGTGACAGTACAGTCTGGGCTTTTTGGTTCCAAAAAAAGATTCAGAATTGCAGTACCTCCTCAGTGCCACCTCTCATCCCACCTCCAGGCCAGAAGGCTGAGAACAAAGTTTTCCACTCATATATTGTACCCTAGTAACTAATCCTGGGTGCCCCATTTTGAAACCACCTGTCCCAGCACTTACTCCTTCTGACTACTCTGGACTTAACTGCAACTGTGATCTTCAGTGAGCAGAGGGTGGGGCCGGGCTGGGAGTCATGTTTATCAAGGGCTATCTAAACATATTCTTATCTTTTCCACATGGTTTTAGAAAAATCTCCTAAAGGAGGATGGAAGGCTTTCATGATCTGGAGAGATCCCAATCTTGCCTTGCGGTTATATAAATACCCAGTTCTAATAACTCAGTGTCCAAAACTGATTTCAGAATGTCCAGTTATCAGTTGAAACTTGAATATGTCTGTTTCAGTTTTGAATATTTTACCACTTATGGGCCTAATTTAGTCATCTTTACAAACATAAATTTCCAATGCTGTCAGTATGAGTTTCGCTCAAGGGCTGGAGAAGGACCTCAGTAATTTTAGATTTAATGGAATCATCTTTCTAGTCTCCCTGCCAACCCAGAACACTTTGCCTAGATCTTTCCTTTCATGTTACATGAAGAGAGAATGGTGCGTAAAAATCCTTGTAGCTGTGTCTTCATTTAAACCTCTATTAACATCACGACTTATATTCCTTCATTCTTTTCTACTAGGTCCCTTTGAATGCTAAAAATCCCATTATCATCTTTTAATCATAGTATAATGGATATTAAAAACCAGTTGCAAAAACAGAGACATAAGAGAAAATAAAATAAGTATAAGGAAGAAAGTGTGCACAGAAGGAAAATCTAAATGTTAGAATGTGTGAGGCAGCAGCCGCTATGAGCAGGTGAAGGTATTTGGTCTATGAACAACAGCAGTTAAAATCTCAGTGCAGTGCTGCTTTAACCATACTTTACAGAGTCTAAGCACAAAGAAATAAAATGTACCATTGGGTCTCTGCCTTCTCTTTGAGAATGTTTCAATTATAATGCAACACCTTCTATTAAATGACCCCGCAGGGAGAGTTTTGGGGAATTGAGCTTTTGATTAGTAAAGTGCAGGGAGATAAAGGTTGTGTATATGATTTTGACTTCTTCAATTATAACAGACCACAATGTTCAAACAAGTGAAAAATAAAAAACCTCCTTTGCACAATGAAGCTGTACTTGCGTAGACAAGGATATCATGCAACTGATTGATCCCACCTGTGCTCGACTATCTTCTAGTATGATGTCAGGACATAGAGAGCCAATCCCATGAAAATCCTCCCAAAATTATCTAAATTTTTAAAAATTATCTCACACACCTGCCTGTAACCATAATGTTCACTAATTGCACCAATTAATCATACCAGTCAACCTATTTCCATCAGTTGGAATTTTTAAACTCTTCAGTTTCATATTGAGCCAAATATTATAGTGAAGTTCGATGCATGAAAATACATCATCAAAGTGGACATGAAGTATTCAATTTGGAGGTACGGATTCGCTGACACAGGTTTGGGCCAGCCGATTCTGGGGACAAAGCATTAACTCCACAATTAAAAACAAAGTGCCATTAGGATGAACCCACAGGAGACAAGGCTGACTGAGGTCCCCACTAATAAATGGAGGCTGGAGACTGAAGTGCGGGCTTTTGGGCAGCTTGAATCTGAAAACGACTAGAGGTCCAGGAGCAGAGAGTCAAGTGTGTGTGTGAGCGTGGGACATGGCGAGCCACAGAGTTGCATGACTTACAGTGTCAGGATTTACTTAGGTTGAGGCAGGAGCATCCATGCAATTCAGATTAAGATTTTATTATTTTTGTCTTATTATTAAATGACAATAAGACAAATGGTACAGTGAAGCCAAAGCACTAAATGAGAGGGCAGGAATCAGAATGTAGGTGCGGTTGTCAGCACCACTGCTCAGCTCCTGCTCAGTCTCCTCTAGCTGAGGCTCAGGCCTGGAGGGCACTGGGCTGACAGGCTGGAGTCCACCCTCACTGTTTTGGATTCTGCTTCTATCAGTGGGCATCATCGTATTTCCTACTGAATGCGTTTTTCCTGCATTGCAGATACAGCATAAAATAAACTTAATGCTAAGTATAGTTTATCTACCCACAAAATTTCAGGTGGGGGAGATGAATCTGCTTATTGCTTATCATAAGTTAACTCTGCATCTCAATATCTAGTTGTTTTACTGGTTTTATACTTGTTTAAATTTATGAAAAAGTCCACATTTAAATTAAAGTTAAGGCTATGAATTCTAGACAGGACCATATGACCTTCACAGTTGACCCATCTCTTTCTAATCTAAAGTTCTATTTGATTTAAAAGAAATCAAAGAGAAGTTTTAAGTAATTGTTTTATAAATAAGAATCCAAATATGGCACATTTTTCTGCCTTTAAAATGAAAACACATATCATAAAGCTTGATAGTATTTGTGGAAAAAAAATAGCTTGAGTACTTTCTAAATTAAAGTCAGTGGACCATGTGAGATACGTATAATAATAAGGCATGCTGGTAACTAATATTAACTAAAAAATGATATAGCCTAAATCCATGCACTTCTAATTTTTGGCTTTAAATTAAAGAGAGAAAGATGTAATCCTCATCTGCAAATCTATGAGTCACAGCAGAGCTACATTGTACAAAAATATACAGTAAAAAAGAGCTGTACATGCAGAGTTTATTTTCAATATCTACCAGGAAAGTGAAATGTAGGTGTTGCTAAGCTCAGTAGCACAAAACGAAAATATCTTAGAATGTATTTATGATTTAGCTATGGATAGACTGAAATCTACCATTCTGATCCTCCAATGAGTCTCCTTAAAACTATCATGTCTCTTCTTAATGTTTTCTTTCATTATTAGTTGACACTAAATAATTGTACACTTTTAGGGGTACAATACTTTGTTTCAATATACATATACGTTCTGTTAAGATCAAATCACAGTAATCAGCATTTTAAATATTTATCTTTTTAGTGCTGAGAACATTCGATATCCTTTCCTCCAGCTATTTTGAGACATTTAGTGCAGTGTCTATACTGATGTCTGAGGTCACCACCCCGTTCGGTAGAACACCAGCACTATTTTCTCCTACCTAAACGCAATTTTGTACCAGCCCATGAACCCCTCCCACACCCTCTCCCCCTGCTATGATGTCCTTTTAAAGAATACAGCCCTGATGTTTGTGCTATTGAGATGTGAAATAATCAGTGTTTAGTGGGCTATAAATATGGACTGAGAAAGTGGCACAAATAGAGGCAAGAGAGGAAAACCTGGCATGGCAGTTCATTTTATTTTTGTTTGTATGTTTTTTTAAAGAGCTTGTTTTAAGCCCTAGCTTCCCTTTATTAGCTGAGTACCTGCGATGTGTAAGTCTCTCCAGGTTCCCGACCTTCTCCATGTAAACTGCAATATGGTCTCTGTGAGAAGGTGCATGCTAATTATTCCTCATATATTAATTATGTTGATGAAGAATGGTTGTCATATAGTGAACATTTATAATGTGCCTAGAAATTTGCATATATCCTCAATTGTAAAAGCTGTTCATAACCAGTATCATTTTACAGTTGAATACATTGAGGACATTCAATTAAGTACAGGATAACAAAATAATGCACAACAAAAAATTCTCGATTTGAAAAGATCCACTTGAATTCCCTGAACTGGAAATTCCATTGCCCTTCTGGGTCACTATTTTTAATTCTCTCCGTGTATGTGATCTCTTTCTAAAAGACTGGCCTCTGAGGTCATGCTGTTTCATTTATACTAAACAGGAGATGCTGTGACTCTGTTCTTTGTAAATCTAGCAACAGCACTCTTAGAAGGAGGTGCCTAGAGGGCTGTGGAGAAGCAGGCATCTAGAAAGGGATCCTTGCATCATAACTGCTGGCAAACCAACTCTGAGCCCAGGTGTTTTTACAGGACAGTTTGTTTTGGTCCATTCCAGCGAGGTCTACTCCAGGAGGACATTCCCTCCTCATCCTTCCGTGCTCACCACATACATGTCAGCCTGCTTTCCTTTCTAGGGGAGACATACTTGCTCGTTTGGGCAAAAAGCTCAGCCAGAGTTGTGGGTTACAGGCACACCGGCATTTGTCATTGCAAGAGGGGCTCCAGCAGGAGAGGAGGCTGTGTCCGAGGGGATGGTGGGGCAAGAAAAAGAAAGTCAGGTTCGGCAGGAGGAAAATCTCTCTGCAGGTGGCGTTTGCCCTGTTTAGGGTAAGGTGGTAACCTGGGGTTGACAGATAATGGTAGAAACAGGCAATGACTGAACGATGGTAATGATTTGTGGTTTGGGGAAAGAATTACCACAGGACCTTAGGCACAGTGCCTCAGAGCACAAGTCTTTGTTTCTTTGCTATTCCTTTGTAGCAGAATGAACTGCTTTGAGTTCCAGAAAACCAGGGTAGCGATATTTAAATCTCTCTTACTTTAAGGTCATAATTGGTTACAAATAATGTGGGAGAGCCACAGCCTGGGTACTTTGTGCAATGTGTGCGGAGGGAAACAGATAGTCTGGGTTCGAAAAGGTGTGCCAGAACGCTGGTACTTAGGGCAGCCCTAAAAATGTGTTTGAGTGTGTGTGTGCTTTTTTTTACACATAATTCTCTGTGTAGCCCACAAGGTTCTCAGAGATGCTGAATATCTGGCTAATTATGCTACAAGTCTATGACTGTAGTAGATTTTCACAAATACTGTAATATGTGAGTGCCTCATTTTTACCCAACGAGGGTCACAGAACTGAATCACTTGTTGCTTTCTTTACTGCTAAAAAGGAAGAGAAAATGATGTCATTTAAAATATAAGAACTTATTTAAACTCTTATTGGGGAAAGTAAGGTATATTTATTTTCCCATTGAAATAAAAAAGAAAAGAAAAGCAGAAGCCATGAACTGGAGGAATGAGCCTGGGGAGCAACCGGCAGGGGCCGTTTGGAAGCTGAAGATGCCGCCCCCGAGTCTCCACGCCAAGGAATCCCCAGGGCCGTCTTTGCAGAAAGGGCTCTGGCATCAGCAAACCTCAACTAACGGGATTTATTTCTTATTTACACTTTCCTCTGGTTTCATACATTCATGTCTGGATTTTTCGGTGATGAAATGCTGCAGTGGAGACTATTTATAACAACGCTAAACCCCACTTGCCAGAGAAGCCTGAGAAATGCTGGAGGCACAGGGAGGATGTTTCCTGTGTTGCTTTGAACGGAACATGATATTCATTTTGTTCCTGACATTTATAACCCTTGGTTAATGTTCCTTTTCTCGAAAGATATTGGGTTAGGACTGTGCATAGGGGAATAAGGGAAAATAAATTAATGAGCTTCATTAAATATACATTGTAGTGAGTTTTCTCTTTCAGACTCTGAATGTTTCTTTTAGTAATAAATGTTTTAAAAGGCTTATGAACTCTTCTGTAGAAATTATCCTGTGAGCCAGACTGAGTTAGTTTCACTTGACTGCTTAACAATGAAAATAATATATATGTATGAAGTATTGGTAAACCCTTCAGTATGCTGTCAAGTGTAAAGGATTCAGAAGTAATGTAGGGTTCCACAGGAAGCTGGGTCACTTTAAAATAACAATATTACAAGACCAGTTAGCATATATTTGCCGTCACTGAAAAATATTTTCAACATAGAATTTAGTTAATTCCTAAAGAGGAGTTCTAAAAGTTTTAAACAGTGGAAGCATTTATAAAATGAACATATAGGCTCTCCTGGTGATTCTATTTGTATGCATAGGTGCCATTTTTTCAGATATTACTGTGGAATACTATTCAGCCATTAAAAAAATGAAGACTTTACAGCCTTTGTATTAACCTGGATGGAAGTGGAACACATTATTCTTAGTAAAGCATCACAAGAATGGAGAAACATGAATCCTATGTACTCAATTTTGATATGAGGACAATTAATGACAACTGATGACACAGTGGGGGGAGGGGAAGGGGAGAGAGAGAAAGAAGGGGGGAGAGGTGGGGAAAGGAAGAGCAGAGAGAGGGAAGGAGGGAGGGGGTGCTGGTCTTGGTGTGTGCCACACCTTTTGGGGGCAAGACATGATTGTAAGAGGGACTTTACCTATCAAATGCAATCAGTGTACCTGGTTTCTTGTACCCTCAATGAGTCCCCAACAATTAAAAAAAATATATATATATAGGATTCTGGTTGTTGTATATCCATACCATTATATATCCAGAAAGGCACTGTAAACATTAGCATTATGGTTATTTAAAAAAAAAATCACAAGACAAACACGTTCCTTCCAAATGTTGTGAGTCATAATTTATCCTTTCCCCACATTGAACTATTCTTCGCCCCAGCTTCTAAAGTAAATACGCGCTCCGAATGTTGACCACGGAGCTCTTCTGCTATCACAAGTAGCCCTAAATAAAGTGTCCAATCCAACCCCTTAGACAAACCCCTGTAACTGCTTTCGGTTCTAAAGGGTACCATTATGAAACTGGTGTAGTCCAAGGGAAAGCTGTTCTGAGTGGACAGCGCAGCTCCAGTCTGTTTGACTTAGATAACAGTCTTCCCTGTGAAGGTCAGAAGGTCCGTGGTCCGGAAAGAAGCAGGTCCCGCACAAGGGCTCCCTCCCAGGGAGTGTCCAGATCCATCTTGCTTGGAGAGAATAGTATTGCATGTAAAACAAAGGCTTGTTATCTGCTGTGCTGGGCCAGTGGCAACACTGATGCCATGTGCGCTTCACCTGATGTGGCACAGAGCGCTCAGTAGCTGCCAGGAGACCTGAAGGCCGCTGATGTGGTGTGTGCGTCACCTGTCGTGGCACGCAGCTGCAGCGTCTGCCTGGAGACCTCAGGCCGCTGATGTGGTGTGTGTGTCACCTGTCGTGGCGCGGAGCACGCAGTAGCTGCCAGGAGACCTCAGGCAGCTGACGTGGTGTGTGTGTCACCTGTCGTGGCGCGGAGCGCGCAGTAGCTGCCAGGAGACCTCAGGCGGCTGATGTGGTGTGTGTGTCACCTGTCGTGGCGCGGAGCCGCAGTGGCTGCCTGGAGACATCACGGCGCTCCAAGGAACCGCAGGCTCTCTCACATGGACGTTAATTTCCAGGAATTAGTGGAAAATCAAGTTTTATGGAAAAATAATCAAAAGCATAGAAGTATCTGAGGCCACACATAGTATTATCTAAACAGCTTTGGGCTTTATACTTGCAAAAGTGTATAACCAACCTGTGTGCCATAGTTTACCAATGCCTGATACAGATTATTGATTAAATATGGCAAGCGTGACTGTTAAGTCTCATTAGTGATTTTAATTATATGATAGTAATTTTATAATGATAAAATGTATTTTATAAAATATTTAATGCATATTTCCATTTACATATAAAATATATTTTGTATGTATATGCTGGGCCTGCTAAGTTTTAAATATTTATGTGTGTATATTTAAATATATATGCGCACACACTTTATATTACTATCTGGAACAGGGATATAAAAAATATTTCCCTCATATAACCAAAGCCTAACTGTGTGTAAAATGCGTTTGACACATAGTCCTACGTGAACTATATTATAGAGCAGAGCCCGGTGACGTGAAGTGAGCCGATTGGTTGAGGTTTAGAGACACAGTTCAGGGTGTCAGAAGTAAAACCCCAAACTGCCTTTACTAGCGACTCATGTGTTGAAATCCTGGAAGACTATTTATCTTTAATCTTTGACTTCTTGTTACGTATGTGTGTGTTGTGTTTTTTAAACACAACCATTTCTAGTGTTGTAAAAGCCAGTCTTCTAAAACCAGACTTGGGGCATGTTCTTTTAGGATTAGCTGATAAAAAGCAGCCCCACTGTATTACTATTTTTAAAACCTGTATTGTGTTTCAAGGACACACTTGTTTAGATGATTGTTTTATCTTCACATATGATTTTATTACAGCAGTCTAAGTACACATCTCACCCTAACAATTATAAACTAATGGAACATTTTTTTCTGAGAAGTGCCTCTCTCATCCTGGCCTCTTCATCATCCTCACATTCACAGACAGACATCTCATCTACCAAAGTCGTTCTCATTTGCTAGGCCCAGATTGCTCCTTGTATCCACCTGCTGAGTCAATTAGACTTAATTGTTTCTTTCACTGACTCACCTCCTGCTCCTGAGAGAATGCTGTTTCTCAGTATGGCTGAGCTCTCTTTGGTAAAATAACAACCACAAGGTAAAAGGGGGAGTTTGCATGGACTCTTTTTAATTATCTGTGTCAGTGTGGAACTCACTGCGGGTATACTGCGTGGCAGGATCATTACAAAGGACTGATCTGGACAAAATGTTTTCGGGAAGACTCAGGCTGGAGTTAATCATACACAACAGAGAAAATTCACTAGGTAGAAATCATTCAGATACTTAGAAGGATAAGATAAATTCATACTGACAATAATTGTTAGCTTGCAAAGTGCTTTCACAAACAGCCGTGACCAAGTCTTCTCAGTAACTTTGTGAAAGTGTTACTACCTCCTTCTAAAGGGGAAGAGAGGCAGAAAATAAGAAGGTAATTTACAGAAGCTGCAGAAATAGAAATTGGGAAAAGAATAGAATTAGCACTTAAATTGTCTGGCTTTAAAATGATACTCTTTGTATTTCAACAACTGTTTCTGAAATATACATTACCAGGTGCAATGTGTGGTATTTTGCAATAAAATCAAAACTGGAAGTAAACCAGTGTTCTCTAACTCTGCCTCTCCCCCTTTGGGTTAAGAATATCGGCATTTGCTAAGCAGTCACTGTTGTGTTTATATATCCTATGTAATATATAACTATTTATTCTCTGGTTACCTGGAGACATCCTTGAACTTTGGACTTTCTGCAAAGATGGACAATGAGGCCTCCCAAGCTACAATTTCACAGATTGTCAGTGGGCCCTGAAACCCATCCTTTTTGGAATCTAAGTGCAAATCTGCTTCTTTCTTCCTGATATTTGCAGTTGTCTGATGTAAGATGATGACCATAATAAATTTCTGGGAGTGTTCTAAGAATAATCTGAGCTAAAGTACAGTGTACATGTAAAGAAGTCAGCACTAAGTAGTTCAAACATTAGTAACAATATTACTACAGTTTATTTGCTGCTAGTTCAGGTTTTCAGGATACTTCTGAAGTAAGCTCCGTGGCTCTCCTTCCCAGCCTCTGTGAACTGCTTGCTGGAGTGAACACGGCAGCGAGCTCGGCTCTTGTCCAATGTGGCCAAAACCAATTCTTCTTCATTTTGGTTTTGCTGATCAACTATTTTTGGTTGTCCTAAAAATTGAGCTGGTTCACACTTCTTGGAATCTGAGGTTTAAACACTCATTTTGTAGTCAGGTCGCAGCTGATTCTCAAGGGGTAGGAGAGTCCTGGATTTTTATCTTGGTGTTGCTGAGGATGCTGTGTCCCCAGTGACATCACCTCGTGTGATCTGACCATTGACTGGAATGGTGTTGACTAATGCAGGGCTGGCTGTTACTCCGTGCCCCCAACCTGTCTTCTTTGTCTTCTCTGGAGTGGCCCTCAGAGTTGTCCCCCTACAACACACAAAAACACACAGCAATAATAAGGAACACCACTCAGAAAACACCACCAGGTACTGACACAAACACAGCTGTGAGACCCGGAGGATTTGGGTTAAAAAACCCTGCTGGGCAGTTGTGCAGAGCTGCCAACATAGTGCATGGTGGCAAGCTCACAAACTTAATTGTGAGACAATTATTCTTAATGTAGGATGACAGGTCTGCTGGCCATTCCTGAAAGTTACTAAATCACTTTGGAGGGTGGACCAGGCACTGGTGTCAGCACATCGCTTCCCAAGGGGAGCATCTCAAAGGGGACCACAGTGACATGCAACACTGAGGAATCGCACGTTCCTAGGACCAGTGTGCGAACTTAATGGTCAGGCTGTGTATCTTAAACTCCTCCAATGTTTCACTATCTAATTAAAAGCATTAAGTACGCAGTCACTTCATTTGGATTCTGGTTCTTAAAATTCTGTTCATAGAAATTCAGAAACTCTAAAAACTATCATTGAATATCACTTTTCTTTTTTCTTTTGTTCTTTTTTATTTCAAATTAATAGGAGGGTACAAATTTTTAGGTTACATTGCCCTCACTTCCAAAATAAAGTTCAAGTTGTAGGAGAGCCCCTCACCCAGGTAGGGGCAGGCTGAGTAACCCCACACAGGTGGGGCGTGCTGAATAACCCCTGCACATTGGGTGAGATCCCACCAAAGGCCCTCCCTCCTCCTGCCAATCACCCTCCCTCCCCTCTCCCCCTCCCACCTCACCCCTCTCCCTTGTTCGACTATATTTGTGTTTTATCATTCTTATGAATGTGTGTTTATATGTTGGTTTTATATTAGTATTGCATACATTGCATATTTTTTTCTGTTCTTACTTTACTAAGAATAATGTGTTTCAAGTCCATCTAGGTAAACATAAAAGATGTAAAGTCTCCGTGTTTTTATGGCTGAATAGTATTCCATGCTCTACATATACCAGAATTTGTTAATCCATTTGTGGGTTAATGGGCACTTGGGTTGCTTCCACAACTTGGCAATTGTGAATTGAGCTACAATAAACGTTCCGGTGCAAATCTCCTTGTGATAAAATTATTTTGTTCTTCTTGGTAGGTACTTAGTAATAGGATTGCAGGATCAAATGGAAGGTCAACTATTAGTTCTTTCAGAATTCTCCATACTTCTTTCCATAAAGGTTTGTTAGTTTGCAATCCCAACAACAGTGTAAAAGTGTTCCCTTCTCTCCACATCCACGCCAGCATCTGTAGCTTTGGGACTTCTTGATGTGGGCTAATTTTACTGTTTTAGGTGGTATCTCAGAGTGGTTTTGATTTGCATTTCTCTGATTATTAAAGCTGATGACCATTTTTTCATGTGTTTGTTGGCCATTAATCTGTCATCTTCAGAGAAGTTTCTGTTCAAGTTTCCTGTCCACATAGAAATGGGATTGTTTGTTCTTTTCTTATTGATTAACTTGAGCTCTTTGTAGATTCTAGTTATCAAGCCTTTGTCAGATTCATCACATGCCACAATCTTGTCATTCTGAAGGCTCTCTGCTTTGGTTGTTATACCCTTAGCTGTGCAGAAGTTTTCTAGCTTGATGAAATCCCAGTTATTTATTTTTTGTTGTTGCTGCAATTGCCAGGGGGGTCTTTTCCATAAAATATTTTCCCAGACCAATACTTGCAAGCATTTTCCCTGCGCGCTCTTCTAGAATTTTTCTTGTTTCATGTCTTAAATTTAAATCTTTTATCCAGCGAGAATCAATTTTTGTCAATGGTGAGAGATATGGGTCCAGTTCAATCTTCCACAAGTGGCTAACCAGCTCTCCCATCACCATTTATTAAATAGGGTGAATATCACTTTTCTGTAAAAAAAAAAAATGTAGTGTCCTTTCATTTATCCCCGTAACATAGCACCTAGATTTCTTTAAGATTCTGTGCTGTATTTAATCTTTCTGATTTTTCTATGATTTCACCCATAAACTCTTTCTTTTTTCCTTGCATTATATGTCCCCAGTTAAAAATAAAAACAAAAAATACCTTCTTGTCTATGTTGAGAACAATGATGATGGGTAGGTCCTGTTCACAGCAACTCTTTCTTTCTGTTTTCTTTATTACATATTAAGAACTCTTGCATACCTTGATCTCCTATAGTTGATTAATTTCTGAACTTATATCTGTATTAATTCTGTTTGATATCTGGAGATACTATACTTTATTCTTTTTCATAAAATATTTTAAAATTACATTATTTGGTATATGTTAAAGGCCAGGAATATCACCCCAATGCTATTATTTCACTCCTGTACTTACTGTCATGAGCAATTTATATTCTCTGCTAATCTTTCCAAGTGACTACAGGATTCAAGAGTGCTATAGTTCTCTGATTTTACTCATATTTCTCTCATTTTTGAGTCTATCATTATTACTCAAAAAATCAAGGTTCAAATTACATTGTGACTTTAACGTTGTCCATTCATAAATGTTCTCTGTTTTTACAAAGTAAAGGAAAAATTTAAAAAGATGAAAGTCAGTGGGAGCAGACACTGATGAATTTCAAAAAGGAACTGACCCAATTGTGATTTCTTCCTTTTTAATAAAGTTTCTGTTCTGGGGGTTTATAACCTGGAACATAGAGTGATAACACAAATTACATCATTAATATGATTATTTTAGTATTTAATGCAAAGGAGCAATGTTCTCAGTAAGGGTGATGCGTGTGTGTCAGAGTGCAAAGTCTGACTATGAAGGCTTCACAGAAGCAACGAATGCCAGTGCAGGAACCCAAAACCCAGCACAGGAAGGAATTGTAAGTGAGTCCTTGGTTTCCCGTTGGAATTGATGGGAAAGGAGAGTTCAATGTGAAAGTAAAAGTAACTTTCTTTCAACAGAATCATAGAAACTGGTGGAAGAAGCGATCTAATAGGGTTATTTATCCAGACACAAAGAATCTCTGTGTGGGCCTGCAGGGCCTCCCAAGAGCACCGAGATGTCAGTAAACCAACTATTCCAGAAACAAGGAGCTATTGGGATTCGGTGTTTAGAGTCTGGTTTGGGGGGCCTGAAAAGCGTCAGTCATCTTTGAAGGCAGGACTGCAGCTTATAAAATAATCTGCTAGACCAATACAGTTTGAGCCCTTCTAATCTGAAGATCCCAAATCCTGAAGGCCTCAAATTCTGAAACTTTTTGAGTGCCTGTATGTCACTGAAGGAAACGCTTACTGGAGCATTTCAGATTTTAGGGTTTTTTGATTAGAGGTGCTCAACCTGTTATGTGTACACAGAGGGTATGATCCCACTTCATCTGAATCCAAATCTCAAACTCATTCAAGTCCATACCCACTTTGCCTCAAAAATGGTTATATGATTTCTTTCTATTCCTACAGATCCTGTCTTTAAATTTTCCTTTATTTTCAAAGTATTTATTAAGGGAATTTTTCATTATAAAATACTTGATAGTTTTCTCAATATGCTTTGTTTAAAGATACATGTCACTGCTAAAAACGTGTTTATATTACGTTCTAGTAGTTTTCACATCACAGTAACCTCTTTAAGGGTCCTGCTTGGGTAATAGAGTGAGCTACTTTTGCGTAATCTAATTAACTTGCTATTACCTTAAATATCTTCTATAAACAAGAAAGCATGGAGTTTACAGATAAAAAATCTTATCTATTTATAGGTTGTATGGTGTAAGGCTTTTAAAAAATTAAAAAATAAATATACTTAGTAAAATTGTCCCAAGATTAATAAAATTTCCTTGCTGACGTTTAGTGCTAGAGCATCAAATTTGCTAAAGTGAGGGGCAGGCAGCCACACTGTTGCAGCTCTCGGGAAAATAAAATAATTATCAGAGAAAATTTTGACATAATGTAAAGTAAAAAGAACATTGCTTTTTCCCAATATGGTGTATTTCATATACACATTTATTACATTTAATTTGCTTATTGCATTTAACCTTTTTGACCTCAGTATCCTCTTTCTAAATCACAGAAGGTAGACACCACAAAAACCCATCTAGTTCTGGCATTTAAGTTGGTTTGACTTTCTTCCATTTGAAAGAAGTTATATCAGGAAGGCAAAATTATAAGAGATCTAATTCTATTTCTTCTTGACGTCATAAGAAACATCACAAAAATACTATGGACGTGAACCACTTACATACTCATCTTGCATCATATGTAAGAAAAATCAAAGTTTTTGTTTTTACCTAACGTGGTTTGTGTTTTAACTGAAATCACATTGAGATAATATGTTTCCAGCATATATATTCCTCCCCAACCTTGGCAGAAATGCCTTTCCGTGGCTTTAATGCTTTATTTATATTTTGTTTCCTCTTTAAATTCTTTCCTTGTGTTTCTACGTTGCAATTTACCCTAATTAACAAAACCAGGACCCTATTTCAGAGCTATTCTCTCTTGATTTTGATGCAAAATTTGTAATTACTTTCATTGTTGTTGTTTTCTTACTACTTCTTACTCCTATAGGGTGACCAGACGTCCTGCTTTTGGTGGGACAGTCCCAATTTTTAACAATTTGTCCCGCATCCCGCAGTGTTTTAAAAAAGTCCTGATTTTTGGAAAGAATGCACAAACAGGCTGGAGAACAGTAAGGGAATATACGGTTTTCAGCTGCCATGTGCTATTTCGCCAGGATATGAGTTTTATATTATTTTTGTTAATTTTATAATGTTAAACTATAATAATAACAAATAATTGTTGAGAAGTGATTACTGAGAACTGCTTATCAAAGTTTGTATTGTTGTCAGGCCCCACCCCTGCCCCGCCCTCACACTCCCCACCCCCCCCCCACCCCCTGTCAGTGGTGTCTCGCTTTACCAATGTTAAAATCTGGTCACCTTATACTATTAAAATCTCAGCTCTCTTAAGTAGAGAACTGTCACAGGTCAAAAATGCACCCACCATGTCTCTGCCATAATACCTGGCTCCTGTGAATATGTGATTCTGTGCTCTGTGATGGATGATTTAGAAGATACATTGAGGGTTATAGGCCTTAAAATGGGGATAGAATCCGGAATTACCAAGGTTGACACAGTCTAAGCCTGGGATTCCCTCCAGATCACTTTCTCCCAGTGGAATCGGAGGTGGCAAGGGGAGAAGGGGCAAAAGAGATGAAGCTAATGGGGAGGTCTGATGAGGAGAAGACAGGACCACTGTTACTGGCCTTGAAGGTGGAGAGAGGAGGTTATAAGCCCAGGAATCAAGCTGAGAATGGCCCATAACCCTCAGCCAGCAAGGAAACATGTCCTCAGCATCCACCCATAAGGAACTGACTTCTGCTACTGACTGACCTGCAAGAGCCTGGAAGCCTTTTCTCCCCCAAATTCTCCACTGAGGCATGCATCCTGACCAAACTCACCTGGGACTTTTAAGGCAAAACATGGTGCAAAGATGTATAAGTCTTGTTTTAATCCCTTACCTTCGTGATAACTGTGGTAGGATTAGAAAACCAGTCCAGCATGAGTCCCAAATTTCCAAGTCTGCTGCATTGAACACAGACTCACCCATATGTTAAAACCTCAAAAAAAGCCAGGCACAGTGGCTCATGCCCATAATCCTAGCACTCTTAGTGGCCAAGTCAGGTGGATTGCTTGAGCTTAGGAGTTCTATCTAGACCAGCCTGAGTAAGAGGGAGATCCCTTGCTCTCTTCTGAAAACAAGCCAGATGTTGTGGTAGGCATCTCTATGTAGTCCCAGCTATTCAGGAGGCTGAGGAAAGAGCATTTCTTGAGGCCAGGAGTTTGAGATTGCTGTGAGCTATGAAGTCATAGCACTCTAGCCTGAGGCAACAGAGTGCGACTCTGTCTCAAGAAAAACCAAAACCAAAATCAAACAAAACAAAAAACAAACAAACAAAAAGGGATTCTTTGTTTAAGGGAATAAAAGGAAATAAAAACAAACTTTGGGAAGATTATGAATGTGGAAAGTCAACAATTTTCTCTACAAAATGAAAGTCGCCCACATCATTCACATACAATGATCCTTCAGCACATCTGTCCCCATGATACACTGGGCACAGGTGATGTGAGTGATGGTTTAACGTAGCTCATATTTTTAATTTGAGTGGATAACATATACAGTATAAATCAGGAAGCTTCAGAATAAATTATTAAGTTTCTACACCTAACTCAATACTTAAATATTCTGAGTCTTTTCAGGATTTCTTCTCTTAGAGTAGAAAATGTTTAGCAACAAACTAATAACCGCTGAACAAAATCACTAATGCATCGCAACTGGGCATGCTCAGGATGGGCTCCTTAAGGAAGGAAGACATTCATTTAAAGTAATATTTTGATTTCTGATTTTTTTAAAAACAATTCAAATATCTCTATAATGCTAATGCAGTTACCCTGAATATGGCCAAAAGCCTGATATTTTTAAATCAATTCATTTATTGTCAGCTGGGAGAGAGTTTCTTGATATCTAGTTATGGTAGAGATCTCTGGCATTAGATCAGTGGATTCACAGACAGTACTCTTATTTTCTTATCTAGCAAAGCTTCTAGAAAGCTGCTGTCTCTATTTCTGACCCCCGTTGTTCTTTTTGTAGAATGGGTATAAACAAGTTTCACTATTTTTCACTGGGTCATATGTTTTCTTGCTACTAGTTTTTTTTTTTTTTTAATTTTTAAATTAAATCATACTTGTGTACATTAATGCAATTATGGGGCACAATGTGTTGGTTTTATATATAATTGGAAATACTTTCATCAAACTGGTTAACATAGCGCTCACAGCATTTTCTTAGTTATTGTGTTAAGATATTTACATTCTACCCTTAGTAGATTTAACATGTACCCTTGTAAAATGCACTGTAGATGTGGTCCCACCAATTACCCTCCCCCATCCCCTCCCCTCCCTTTCCTCTTTCCCCTTCATCTTGGGCTATAGCATTCATATGGAAGTGTGGATGCTTATAAATTAGTTTCATTTTAGGGCTGAGTACATTGGATACTTTTTCTTCCATTCTTGAGATGCTTTGCTAAGAATAATATGTTCCAGCTCCATCCATGTAAACATGAAAGAGGTAAAGTCTCCATCTATTTTAAGGCTGCATAATATTTCATGCTGTACATATACCACAATTTATTAATCCGTTCATGGGTTGATGGGCACTTGGGCTTCATCCATGACTTAGCAATTAAGAATTGGGCTACAGTAAACATTCTGGTACAAATGTCTTTGTTATAAAGTGATTTTTGGTCCTCTGGATATACCTAATAGAGAAATTGAAGGATCAAATTGCAGGTCTATTTTAAATCCCTAAGTCATCTTCAAACAACTTTCCAAAAGGAACGTATTAGTTTGCATTCCCACCAGCAGTGCAGAAGTGTTCCCTTTTCTCCACATCCACACCAACATCTATGGTTGTGGGTTTTGTGAATTCTTTTTTCTTTGGAGACAGAGCCTCAAACTGTCACCCTGGGTAGAGTGCCTGACATCACAGCTCACAGCAACCTCCAACTCCTGGGCTTAAGTGATTTTCTTGCCTCAGCCTCCCAAGTACCTGGAACTACAGGCACCCACAACAATGCCCAGCTATTTTTTGGTTGTGGTTGTCATTGTTGTTTGGCAGGCCCAGACTGGATTTGATCTGGTGTATGTGGCTGGTGACTTAGCTGGTTGAGCTACAGGTGCCAACCCAAGTTTATGAATTCTTCATCAATTTTGGATATAAAATTCTTATCTGAGATGCAGTTTATAAGTATTTGTAACCTCAACCTGTAGATTGCCTTTTCGTTTTGTTGGTTCCTTTTACTGTGCTTAGCTTCTAGTTTGATATAGTCCCATTTATTTTTCTCTTCTTTTGAAGCCTGAGCTTTTGGTGTGATATCCAAAAAATCGTTGCCAATGCCAGCTTCAAGGAACTGTTCCCTGGTGTCTTCTTGTAGGAGTTTTATGGTTTAAAGTTGTATGTTTTGTCTTTCACCTATCATCGAGCTGAATTTTGTATATGATTTGAGATAAGGGTCCAAATTCATTCTATTGCACTTGGAAATCTAGTTTTCCCTGCACCACTTGTTGATGAGATTCTCCCGTCCCCCCTGTGTCTTTCTGGTGCCCATTTTGAAAGTCACTTGGCCATGTATGTTTGGATTTATTTCTGGGATCTACATTTTGTTTTACTGACCAATATGTCATGCTTTTCCAAGGACCATACTGTTTTGATTACTATAGCTTTGGAATATAATTTTATATCATGAAGTATGATACCTCCAACATTTCTTTCCCTCTTCAGAATAGCTTTGGCTATTTGTTATCTTTGTTTGATTCTATGCAAATTTCAGAATTTTTTTTTTATTTCTGTGGAGAATACTATTAGCGTTTTGACAGAAATTGGATTGGTATACTATATATGTATAGTATATCATATAGTATAGTATGTATATTATACATATATAGGTGGTTTGGGAGAGTATGGGCATTTTAATAAATCAATCCTTTTGATTCATGCAAATAAAATATCTGTCCTTTTTTTGGTCTATTTTTCAATTTCTTTCCTCAATAGTTCTTAGGTACAAGTTTTTCAGTGTACAAGTCTTTCATTTCCTTGGTTGAATGTATTCCTTGCTCTGGGCCCCACACACATAGCTGGCTCTCAGAATGAAGAGCAGAGGTAACAGGCAATATTCAAGGTGAGGTATTCTGTAGCTTCCTACTTCATCACAGTTGTTGACAACACGTTCCCTAAGTAGGCAGCCACAGGATATTAATGGGAAAGGTGCCAGGTCTTCAGGACCAGTGTAATGTCATCCCACATTTTAACAAAACTATGTTTGGTTGTAAAATATTAATTACATTTGGTGAAAACTTTTTTGTTATTAAACTATATATTTATATAGTTTTAAAATTTTGGTGTGAAGGCTCAAAAAATGCATCATGTCTTAGCACTCATTCACATATACATGAAATACTTTCTTTCAAAATAACATAAAAATAAATAATTTAAGAAATAGATTCTCTAAACTTGACTCTTCAACAATCTTTGTATCTACTGGCATATTTGGTTTTAAATCAACAGAATAATTTGGAAAATATATTTTGATAAATCTATGTTACCTTATGATTTAGCACATTATTTTGGGGGCCAAAAGTGATCAGCCCAGATATTAAGCTCCCAAGTGACTAAATGTTGCCAAGTCCACATCTAACTCTGTCTCATCAATCATGTGCTCCCCCTCTTTTGTGGAAATCTTACTGATTATTTAAAGCCCAACTCCGATTCCTTTCCTTATTGTCTGGCCCACTGGGCACCCTCGGAGTCAGCAGCTTCCTCCTTTCCCTACCACATCACAGTTCCTTGGATGGACGTTAGTAACATAACATCATCTGTGTCTCAGTTAACTAATTAGCAAGTTAGTTCCATTTCTCTTCCTTTTCCTTCCCAGTAATGGATTTTTGAAAGAGTAGAGTAGGCATTCAGCAAACTCTTTTTGAACTGAACTGTACTGCATGGTGAATTACGTTGAAGAAATTATCAGCAGCAATCTATCATCTGACAATATGCTTGTGTGTGCCTTCAATCTTGTGGACAACAATGAATTGAAAATAACCTCACTTACAAGAAGGATTTCTACTCCCTGTCAAAAAAAAATAGAGCTGTTTATTACCTGTACCTTTTGTGCAGTACATGTGGACGGCCATTATTGTAAGATTCAAAAATAGGTAAGAGACAGTCCTTTTGTTGTAAAATGGCAGAAGAATAATTTTTTTAAAAGACAAGAAAAGAAAAAATAGTCATAGATACCCAGATTATAACACTTTCTCAGGCAAATCAAGGGCTCCCAAAGGTAGGAGCACATTTCCAGTTCAGAGGTGGTATTGTAAGATGTAGGAAACCAGGTCCCTGTGCTCTGGAGTTCATAGGCTTGGGGAGAAGTGAGGACTGATGCCCTTAAATTATGTAGTGAGCAATATGGTACAAAGTAGAATAAAACCGAGAGGCTGGTTAAAGAAATCCAGATTATATTGGGCATCGCCTATGGCCCAGTGGGTAGGCGCGTCGGCCAGTGGCATGTCGGCCACATGCACCAGTGCTGGTGGGTTTGAACCCATCCCTGGACTGCTAAAAACAAAAAAATAGCCAGGTGTTGTGGTGGGCGCCTGTAGTCCCAGCTACTTGGGAAGCTGAGGCAAGAGAATCACTTGAGCCCAAGAGTTTGAAGTTGCTGTGAGTTGTGATGCCACAGCACTCTACCCAGGGTGACATAGTGAGACTGTCTCAAAAAAACCCAACAACAACAACAAAGAAACCTATGTGGTGCCTGTGGCTCAAAGGAGTAGAGCATTGGCCCCATAAGCTGGAGGTGGTGGGTTCACACTCAGTCCTGGCCAAAAAAAGAAAGAAAGGAAGGAAGAAAGGAATAAAGAAAGAAAGGAAGAAAGGAAGAAAGAAAGAAAGAAAGAAAAAGAAATCCAGATTATAAAGAACCAAGACGGCAACATCATTTGAGAGCCTTTGTAAGGTCAGGCATCACATATGGAGGAGATCCAAGAATTGATTCCATGGAGGTGGATAGAAGAATGATAGAAGCCAGAGACTGGGAAAAGTGTGTATGTTGCAGGTGGTGGGTACACAGAGTTTTGTTAGTGGGCATGGACATAGTTATATAGAAGTGATAAGACCTAACTTGCAGTGGCAGAGGGGGGGTGACTATAGTTAGCAAGAATGTATCACATAGTGTATTTCAAAATAGCAAGAGAGAACTTGAAATATTCCCAACACAGAGAAATGATAAGTATGCAAAGTGATGACTACCCTGAGGATGCCAGCTTTATCAAGCTGTATCTGATGCAGGTAACTAAATATTACATGTGCCCTATCCATATGGACTAATATAGGTATCCATTGAAATAAAATAGAGCGACGATCTAACATTTTAGAGTCATTTTCCTACTTAAGAAAAGGACGGTTAACATACATATTTAAATTAGTAGGGTGAGCTAAGCTCTGTTCATTACCTTATGTAGTGTACAGGTGGGCAGTGTTTTAAACTGTAAAGTTCATGATTTATATTTTCTTATCTATGTATTGAAGAGATACGCTCCCATAATTCCAAAATACAATTATTGGAAACGGTAAACATTTTCACAGTTTAGTTTTGTAGGGTATAGTTTAATAAAATCCTTTGTAACGGTAGCTTTCTAACAATATGAGAAATATTCATGCTTATTTTTCTTTTTTTTCTAACACAGAGTCTAACTCTGCAGCCCTGGGTAGATGGCCATGGCTCACAGCAACCTCAAATAATTGAATAGGCAAAGCACAAAAACTTTGGGCTGAAGAGATTCTCTTGCCCCAGCCTCTGAGTAGCTAGGACTATGGGTGCCCATAACAAGGCTAGTTTTTCTATTTTTAGTAGATACAGGGTGGGTGGGGGGAGAGTCTCGCTCTTGCAGCAGCTGGTCTGGAACTCTTGAGCTCAAGCAGTTCAGGCACCTCAGCCTTCCAAGATGTTAGGATTAAAGGTTTGAGCCACCATGCCAGCTACAAGAAATATTCGTGCTTTTAGTTGGCAAACTCCCACAGGGAACCTCCCGCACAGAGATATAATCGAAACCACTACAGTAATGCTCACTCAGAATGGATGGACTTTTATGAAAAATGTTTTGCAACTCAAATGAATAGTTTTAGGATTAAAATTAACGAAAAGCAATATATTTAATGTGAAGTCTGCTTGGAAGGTGTAGGGTGTATTCACTGGCAGGCTGAGCTCTTGCAGAGATGAACAAGAAAGAAACCAAGATGTGGATAGAGACTGATAATGCCAGCATCTCACACAGCTGGAACTGACACGCCCACGGGAGCCTGAGGGTGAGAAGGAGGTTAAGGGCATGGAAATCGTCTAAATCCAGGAGACAAAAATTTTCTTTCCACTGTTTTAGAAAATAGTAGTTTAAATTGATATTTTTAGCGAGTAGCTTGGCTGGTTTCCAGTTTGGGCAGAACACACAATTTGAAAAATTTCTATTTCTTAGAATACTAATTGTCTTCTCAACTGAATACTTTTAAGAATACAAATGATAAGGTAAAATTATCTTCAATTTGTTTGAATTCAAACTTGATAAAAAGGTGAAACGTTAATGTCAGGAAATTATTAATCCTAAGATTGCTCCTTTGTGCATCGGTACTAATTTTTAGATTTCTAAATTTGTGTGTTTTGCTCTACTGTGTGATTTCAAAGGAATAGTCTCATAGTCCTCATAGTCGTCCTTAAAAATTGAATTTCTAGGTAATACCACTGAGTTGCTAACTTCTATTATCTACCTCTGAAGAAGGCATATTCACACTCAGGATTTCAGCAGTGCACGAGAAAGCATTACAGTAAGAGAAAGCAGGAATAATGTGAAATCTCATATAAAGTTTATTGCTTATGTGGAGACAGAGATTGGATAAGAAGAGCACACAGAATGCTTTCTGGTGCCAGCATAATTCACCAGCAGCTAGCATCTGCTTCTAACAAAATTTAAATTAAAAACTAGACGTTGATTTTCTGTACGTGTCTCATATTTTGACATGCCATAAGAGGCATAGGGAATGTTAGGATTTGTCCAAACTTAATATTTTAAAGTGCTCAGGGTTATTTGGTGATGGCTTAATCTTGCATTTTATTCAATTCTGTTTGTTTTCCTTCAGGGAAATATTTCAAATGGAAATTAAACCATAATCATTTAATGAAATTAATTCTGATCTTTCAGATGAGTTAGCATATATTAAGAAACTCTCGCATATGACTCTTGCAATGGTATTTTTGTACCATTACATTGCATGTTTTCTACTTAATCACATATTTAAACCACAATTTGCTTAAAACAAAAATGATTATTTACATTTTTGTAAATTAACTGGCTCAAAGGCCAGTTAATGCCTTAAATGTAATAGGCAAAAAAGAGCAAAGAGTGGAGGCATCGGTTTTTCACAAAATAAATGACTTATAAGAAAATACAACCTCTCTTTCTATAGTACCTCAACCACAGAAAAGTGATGGGTGTGTCGTGCTAAGTCATCAAGGCACTGTTGACGGTTACGGAGCTGCCATCGTGTGGGTGTCATAAATAACGCACCTTCTATGTTGCTGACCTACATTTCACTCTGAGTGCAGACGGAATTAACTGTGTGGGAACCTACAGTGGAAGGGAAGGGAGATGAGGAATCTTGGCATGATAAAGGTTGAATTACCCAGGAGGGAAAGGAGAATTATTTTATGTGAGTAAAGCACTTTGAACTCTCTGAGCACTGCTCTTTTCTTCCCCAAGAAGATTTTCCATAAGAAAACACAGAATTAAGAGTTTTGAGTTTCATTTTACCCCCAAACCCTTGAGCTGTTGGTTGATAGTATGAGATGTTTTTTTTCCTGTCCTAACCTTATCATATGGGAGGCTACCGGTGGTATCATCTCAATTTATTCAACAACCTGCCACACAGGCAGCTCCATGTGTGCAGTCTGGGAGTCTCCCTGGCCTGTCCGTGGACAGCTTCCCTAGCCGTCTTCCTCCCTCCAGGCCACCAGATACTGAGAAATATAAACCAGTCTAGACTTTCAAAACTATAGCCTTACCGACAATGTTGCTATGGCAGGGTGTATCAATGAGACGCCTAATAAGTTGCATTGACTCCAATCCATAGCAGAGAAAGATTTTTCTTCTTGCCATTAAATGGTGTAATTTAGATACATTTTTTGGCCTCATTTCAAAGACCTCGGAGGAGATCTTGGCTGCAGGAACCCTGAATTGAGATGGAGAATGCATCTGCGCCTTGAATAATGACCTGATTGATTGAGAACATTCACAGCTACAGCAGAAGTGGGGAGGCAATCCTCTATGCAAATGGAAAGCCCATCACCCAGACCAAAGGCATTAATTTTCTCTTCCTGTATTGATGGGTCTATGAATTTTTGAAATGTAGGTCAATCACTTTCTTGATTCTATTTTTGGACATGTATATGTTTTAAGATAGCTGCAATTTTAAATCACAGTAAATTAAATGATGGAAGTGGTTGACTCAAAAAGATAAGGGTTTGATGTAATAAAAAAATGCTTTTAACACCTCACAATTCAAGTAGAATGGATTTTGCAAAATTATGTTATAAATTTAAACAAATTCAGTTATTCATTTGGTTCCCACCTCAATTAAAGAACAAACATCAGTAAACTACTAGTCATCTCATTAATTTAGATTTTAAAATGGCTCAAGCAGGTGCTGTTAATATATTAGCCCAACAAGGTAACAAAAAACATTCAAGAGAGTTTTGTCCTCTTGTGCTAGGTGGTGATGTCTGACCTTTTATATTTATTTCAGTTACCTTATTTCCTAGAGGAAATTGAGTTTAAAACACCAGCTGCTGTATCTGCATCATTTGATACTTATTGGTCTTAATTGGTGTCCTGAGTCCTAATATATTATTTAAAAGTTGTAATCAATTTTTCAACGTTACTTTCAGTTGCTTTTCCAATGAGAATCTTTCTCTGTGTATATTTTTCATGTACTCTTTTGCTATTCCATATACTAGCATAATTATTCACAATATGCAAACAAAGAAACAAAGTGCCTATTAAAAATAACTCTGCCCCAATTAATTATTTCAGAATAAACAATTATTGGTTCATTTGATTCAGAAAAAATATTTTGATAAAATAAATTTGTATTGCTTCTAAATTTCCATCATTTGATATGAGACTGTTAATGATTAGTGATCTATTGTAAGGAACAACCATTTCAGCCATGTTAACATGAGAAGTTTCAAAGTGCATGTCCTAGCTTACCAATTACACATTCTATTTATTTATTTATTTATTTATTATTTGCTGTTTTGGGCCAGGGCTGGGTTTAGAACCAGGCACCTCCGGCATATGGGGCCAGCACCCTACTCCTTTGAGCCACAGGCGCCGCCCTACACATTCAATTTATATGCAAAGAATGTACGTTATTTTCCATGGTAATATCACATCAAAATATTAAAAAGGTAAAATTTATTTCAGGAATAGACTTTAATGTAATAAATCCTAAGTATCATCATTCAACATATAGTTAATATAAAAATGATTAAAGTTTTTTCATTACTTTTGTACTAATTCTTCAAAAATTAGTACTAATCCCTATGCATTTTACACTAATAGCCCTTTATCATTAAGAAGACCCCTATTTCGAGTGGTGCTGTGCTGGACAGCCAAGCTCCCACCACTTATCTCAGATTTTCAGATTTCACTTTCATTTCTTATAAATTTAAAAGTCATATGCACTTATTCATTGAATATATTCACATGCAGTCTCATTGACACTTATTTCTTATACCATTCACTCTGGGTGCCGAGATCTAATATACAATGTATTCTGGATGTGAGATGGCCATGGGCACCTCAAATTCTGATGAACCAAAGAATGACACTGAAACTGAACGTAGGTGCTCACACCACAAAATAGGTCTAAATATCCTAAGTACTAGACTTATTTTATAATAATACCTAATGCAATGGCTCTGTTTTTTTTAATTGTTTGTTAATCGATCCTAATTTACTTCTGTAAGTTAGTTTAGCTAAATGCTTTCCCCAGATTCAGTCGTTTTCATTACAAAATACACAAGTTTATTAGAATAAATTTGAAAAATATGAAAAAAGACAAAGCAGACAAAATGTTACTCATGATACCAACATATTTATGAAATTGTATTTGGCTGTATTTTTATCAATATTCTTTTTCCATTTTTATATGTATAATTGTAGAATATCATCCTGCTTATCAATAACATATGCCTAAAGTGTGTTTGAATTTAAAACACTTCTATTTATTGGCAAACTAATGGGCTGTAATTCTTACAGAGCCTCATTTATTGCTCAGTAGCATATTAGGCATTTAAGAAATGCCATGTACTTGTTCAGCCTCAGAGCTGCCATCAACTACTCTGAGAGTCTTAGTCTCACTTGCATACCAGAAATATGTCCTCAGTTCACCTTCATTCTGAGTTCACTAGGAAACCAGCAGAGAAGCTTATAAGAATTAGAAGAATGATCCCCACATGCCAAGGACAAGTATATCTGTGTTCTTTTTACAGCAAAAAATACTCTAAATGTAAACCATCTAGCAGTAGATACTAATCACGTACATGTATTAGAAAGTACTTTGTGGTTTTCTGACCGAATTCACAAAATCGCAACTGCCCTTGATTCCTTGTCCACGAGGTTGTGTGAGTCACTAAGATGACCAGACATCCTGCATACCCCATCATGAGCTGGGCCCTCCGTGGGCTGTTCTGGTGAGTGAGTCACTAAGATGACCAGACATCCTGCATACCCCATCACAGCTGGGCCCTCCGTGGGTCTGCACTGCTGGCTGCTGGGGCTTACAGCCGAGATGACCCCAGGAATTTGCCAAAGGCTACAGGTGTTCCTGAGGGTATCCTCCCTGCTGAGGGCAGTCTGTATTTAGTGCTTGGTAGATAGATGTCTGGACAATATAGGCTTGAGCCTCTTGCTTCAAGTCAAAATGATACTAACAGGCTTATGGTCTAGACAAGCCGAGGCCATTGCACCTGCTCCAGGGTTCACCTTCTCCCTCACCCAGTCCCATTCCCTCTGTTTTACAGCTGTTGTTCTCCAGAGCACATCCCAATCACTGTTCTGTGCATAGACTCCATCTGCATATTTGTTGGGGAGCTTCTCTAAGACATAACTTCCTCATCAGGAAGTGTCTGCCTCTCAGGTCCGGTGGCGTCCAGAGGCCCCCCCCCCTTCTCAGAGCTCCCTGCTTGCTCAGGTGTCTCTGGGGCCTCTTTGTACCATCTTGTGTCTTCCTGTGTCTATGTTCCTGTTCGTTCCTCCAGGATTTCATGTAACTCAAAGTGAAAATGCTTAATAAATAGAGAAATTAAAATCACACAAGGAATTAGGACTAACAAAATATAACTACTATTCAAAAGGCACAGGGAGGAAGCGGCTTAAAGTACTTCTTCTTCTGAGTGTTTCATCCTGAGCAGAACAAAGATGAGAACATGGGAGGCAGACAGCGCCTGCCGTCAGGGAGAACACCCGGCTTACACTGCAGACTAACGCAAACTGTTGGCTTTTCATGGGAGGCAAATCTTTCCTTGGCTTGGTTTAGAAATTCCTCACCTGAGAAAAGTCTCACTGAAAGAAGGAAAGAAAAATATTCTCAAGGATATTTGCTTAGTACATGCACACGTCAAACATCGTATAGCTTTTCGTTTTTTTTTTTTAAAAAAGATATATTCTTATTTAAACCTGAAGAGAGCTCACAGTCTCAACTCAGATGCACCTATCGTGGGGTAAAGACCACACTTGGAACTTCTAGAATAGCCTGTGGCATCTCAGTGACGTGGGTTCAACTCACGTGTGTCTGCCTCTTCCTGCAAGGTTAGGGAAGGGCTCATGAGCTGTTTGATCTTGAACAAGTCAGTAACCCTCACACTCCCCAAGTGCCATAGCTCTCAGTTTGCTACTATCACTAGGTTAAACAATGTCTGTGGACAACGAATAACCATGGGACCTGAGTTAGCCCCTGTGAGGAATTCAATGCATGATAGCTGTTATTATCATTATTAATCATACATGCCTTTTATTTCCCGTTATCTTGTAAAGGCTTGATGCAGACAATTGCAAATTGTTTCCTCTGAGGAGCCCCAGAAGTAAATCACCTAAACTGATATTAATAAGCTAAATTCTACCATGATTACAAAAGAAAAATCCAGCTGTTTCCATGCGTTCTCACTGGTACTGTAATTCCCATTACTGTTCACTCTTCACCTTACTTCCCTTGGACGCTCTTTCTTGTTTTAGTTGGTTACAGACCATAAATTTATGTGTAAAGTGTATGAATATTCCGCAAACAAAATCTAAATGCATCCGGTATGTCTACTCTTCTCTCATTACCTTATGTGTTTGAAGAAGTTTGTTGTTGCTTAAACTTGGCTATGGAGGAAGTTTCCAGGGAGAGGAGGATGCAGGCCACCAAATCTGCCCTGGAGCTGGAAAGTCAGTCCAGCCTCTCTCAATCTCTGTGTCATATGTGGTCCAAAGTCTTCCATTACAGTACGCAAAGACAATATAGACCCAAAAATGCCCAGAGGATTCTCAGGAAACTGCTACATTTCTTTTTTCTTGTTTCCTCCAACTTAAAAAAAATGCGGAGCGGTGGAGTGACAACAAACAATTAATTATCTACTTTCTCTTCTATTTTTCTGCCTCCCCTGGGCTAAGTTTATCTTGGAGTAGGAATCCAGTAGTGATCCTGGAGAGTGAAGATTTAACTGTAAAAAGAAGTGTAGAATATATGTTACATTTCAAAATATTATATATAACTTGCTGGAATATATTAGAATAATAATAAACATGAGATGTAACAGATATTATTTATATTTACATATAATGTATTTTCTCCAGAAATTAATGTTTGGGCTCTAGAACATTGATATGTCACAATTTCTCACTATTATTTATTAGTTTGATCTGGCTAGAAAAGAGCCAAATAATACTTTTAAAAAATATGGCCAGCACCCCTGAATTGAGGAGTTAGTGTTGGTGGAAACCACATATGTTTGTAATATTCTCAATTTTACACCATGGAAATATGATTTTATGTGTGGATCATTACAAAAGTTTTGAGATACACAAAAATTAATAAACACAAAATCCACTCAGACAGAAATAAATGAAGCCTTCCCAGCAGTACTGGGAAGCTAAGCAAGTTAAAACCATCACAGGTGAATCAGTAAGGACGCTGCCTACTGTGTTTCCTGGAAGCAAAATACTGGACCATAACACAGTCTGTCTCAACACTTTTGCAGGGACCCACATATTAGTTATTTTCTATCTAACCCAATTCATTTTTATATTATGTTAGATGTTAACTATTTTGACAGCTACTTTTCAAGAAATATGCACAAGGTTATTGAATCATTTGATAAAATAAGATTGATACAGAAAAGTATACATTCTATATATTCTTGTTAAGTAAGATACTTCTTTTAAAAGCATATGTAAGAGAAATATTTTAGTTTCAAATAGATAATTTGGTATTTGTATTTATTTATTAATTGGCTGAGCAAATTAGTGATTGAATACAAGTAGGAGTCCATCAGAAAGTTTGATCAGGTCAATGATACTATACTGAATCCAGTGTTTCGGTAGTGCAGGGTATAATCTGTATTACCAAGAAAAACACTGAAGACTGGGAGGTCCCCCAGGACATTGTGACCTTGGGCCATATTGGTGTAGTTACCCCAGGAGAGACTTAGTCTAACAGTAAGATAGTGTCAGTAAGGAGGGGAAAAAGTAGGACAGATACAGATGTTTTGAATTAATTCCAAATAATGAATCTATAACTCTACATACAAAATGCAGAAGCAAGAGTCAAATGGTATGGACCTTTACTGCAGATAATTAAAAAATAATAATGCCATCAATAGACTTGACTGTGAGAATCCAGGAACTGCAGATTCTGAGAAGTGACTTTCAGGTCTTTTTAATTAGAGATGACAGTAGAAATATCCCCTATGGCATCCAACAGAAAGTCAGGACAGACACATGTAAGGCAGAGGTGAGCACAGGGAATGCTGAGCCAAAAACAAATGTCAATCAATTGAAAAATAATAAAATAATCAAGACAATAACTAATACTACATTGCTGTAATAAAAATAAAATAATAAAGAAAAACTAAATCAAATAAATAGCTAACATCAGAACCAAGTTTTCCAGGAGGAAGCGGAACTTTAGAGGTCACTGTAATTATAATGCAGAAAATTAAAAAAAAAAAAAAAAAAAAACACCCACAAAGGAAAAGTCAACATGACAGGGTTTCAAGTGCTATAAAGAAGATAATGTATTCAAGTTGAGGGAAAAGTCAGAAATATTGACCTACCAGTGCACAAATAGGGAAGGCTCAGAAAATACTGTGTTGTGAAGAGATGTTAAAAGAGAACTGTAAGATTTGGTCAATGGTTTTGCTTTTTTAATGCATATTTTTATATTAATTTTGGGAGTGCATTTATACAACTGCTTATTTGTACATGATACTTGGACTATGATGTAAAGGGGAGTAAATGCCTCAGGTGGGAAGGTCAGCTTTGCAGCAAGAATACACGGTTTAAAGTCAGATCTCCCTCAAATTCTATTTTCTCCAGGGTGAGCAGTTCCAGCAACTTCTGGCACTTATCTTGGTATTATGCTTCCTATCCTCTGAAAAATGGAATTACAGACACTCTTTCTGAGGTGCGGTGACAAGTGACAAGCACAGCATAGTGGTGTGGCCAGGACTCACCTGAAAATGGTGATGTCATTGCTATTTCTAAAGATAAACTTTGAATACAACATACTATTCATATTTCACATTTCTAAACATGGTTAGCTACTCACACACACACACACACACACACACATTTCTCATGTTACGTCAAGTTAACAACC
Source organism: Otolemur garnettii (assembly GCF_000181295.1). Classification (NCBI taxonomy): domain Eukaryota; kingdom Metazoa; phylum Chordata; class Mammalia; order Primates; family Galagidae; genus Otolemur; species Otolemur garnettii. The sequence continues at coordinate 1,923,059 of NW_003852509.1, forward strand.
TTCAAAGAAAATCTCAGCTGGACAGACCGTTTTTACTCTGCATGAGCTTGAATCTGTTCATTTGCTTTTTAAAATTGGAAGCATACAAAGCATCTCTCATGTGTTAGAAACAGATGAATCCCTGCCATCTTCTAGTTTAGAAGAGGTAAAGAAATATACTTCCATTATTTCAATTCAAAGTGGTAATGGCATTAGCAAAATATTGCGGTCTAAATGACGACACAGTGTTGGGGATGGGAAACAGTCTTGCCTTCGGGGTGGAAGGGTCTGTCGGCCCTGGGCTGGGGCAGCGTTAGCTGCAGAGGGCAGATGGATGGAGCGCTGAAAAGCACACAGAGGAAGGGGGGGCAGATGAAGGGAGCACCCAAAGAAGGAGGCAGCTGCCAAGGTCACACTGTGCCTGGAGGACGAGGAGAAGTTTAACACCGTCAGATTAGAAGGTTCAGGGATGTGCCGAGGAGGAGTAATGCAAGATATACCTATAGGGATTATAACCCAAGACTTGGAACACCTGCCCAGAAGCGTGGGATTGGAAGGGATGAAAGGCAGAGAGAAGGGGATGGCTGAGAAGACAGATGATTTGTGTGTACGAGTGGGAACGTGCACCCATGTGGACGCAGGGGTGTGCGCATGCTTGTGAAGGCATGGGTGTGCGCATGCATGAAGGCATGGGTGTGCGCATGCGTGTGGACGCAGGGATGTCCGAGGGGTACAGACAGAGCGAGAGACCCAGGCAGAACAAGGCAGGAGAGGTGGGCGTAGACTTATGCATTTTTTAATGGACCGCACTTTACCATTTGTTATGTGCACCCATGCTTTAGACCCAAGCTTTCAGGACAAAAATAATCTTCTGTTTGCATTTTTTTAATTTAATTTTTTATATATTTTTAAATTTATGTTTTTTATATTTGTTTTTGTATTATAAAGGAATTTTAGCATTTACTTTCAAATACAGATTTACACTTTTAATGCATAAGCATAAATAGAAGAATTAAAACTATGTTGTGAGGTGGCACCTGTGGCTCAAAGGAGTAGGGAGCCAGCCCCATATGCTGGAGGTGGCAGGTTCAAACCCACCCCCCACCAAAAAATGCAAAAAAAAAAAAAACCTATTTATGTCATTAACAGAATTAGTACTACTTAGTACTACCCATAGATAATGTGCACTTCTATTTTTCCCTCAAAAATTTGAGTAAAAAAAATTCACATGATACCTGTCAAGGTACAGTATTCCAAAATTCCTCATTCTCCTCTGTAACTAAAGGCAAATTTTCTTTTCTGAATCAGTCCAGAGTAGTAGAAAAAAAATAAATAAGTTATCTCTGTTATCATGGAAAACTGAATCTTAACCCTGTTTCCATCACTTCTTAGCTGTGTGGTCTTGGGCAAGACACTTATCATCCCCCAAATTCACTTTTCTCATCCAAAGAATGGTTACAAAAATAGTATCTCTCATTGAACGGATGTTGTGAGGATTAAATGAGACAAAGCTATGTATTTTACCTCTTATTATACGTTGGATAAATATTAACTGTCATTACATAACAAACTCCCCAGAACTGTACTTAAATGTTATCCTTGCTTTGGTTTACACTGTGAATATCTCCACCCACTGGCACCTCCTTCTGATGCCTGGAACTAGCAGGCGACGGCGTCTGGGATCAGAATGGAACATGGTGACCAGCCATGTTCTGGGAACTTATCTCCCCTCTTTTCTCTGGGGCTTGACACCATGTCCTGTTTAACTGTCAACAACTCACCTCCATTCTTCCAAAGAGAAAAGTGAACATTATCCCTATGCAGATCAGTCCCATTTTACCATCAGAGTTTATTTATTTGAGAGAAAATATGGCAAATCAATTTTACCCTCTCCTTCTTTTTTTTCTGTTTGTTTCAGAATTTCATTCATGCCTTTAATGCCCTTTGGTTTCACTGTGCGCATCTGGCCACAGAATTCTCACTCTCAGTTGAAAGAAGGTATTCACATTTTAGTCCTTATGCCCAAACAAAAATCCCTTCTTCATTACTCAAGATAGTACATAAAGTTTTATGAAACCATCACTCACACTTTCAGTCAATATCTATAACCTTAGAGAAATCTGTAGCTTTTGTTTCTGCCTATTTTTCAGGAGAATATAAAAGGTCACTTAAAAAGAAATATGTAAGACAATTTCAAGCAAGGTGAAAGAAGGTTAGTCTCAATGATCATAAATGAAATTGTGCTGTCAAGACAGACACAGAATAACACACTGAGAGGACAAAAATTAAGATGTGACAGTATTGTTTACGAGAGAATGGAATGTGTAAAGACCAAGATTCTTAAGACACAAGTTGATTTGCTTGCCTTGACAAATCCCACAAAATAGAAATATCCATTTTGTAATTTTTAGAAATAACAAAAGATACAGTTCCTTCCTCTTTCTCAGGGGTTATAAGAAACTAAAGATGAAAGTACAGTGTGTGTGTGTACACTGCACGGGTGTGTCTGTCCACACACTCTCTCTACATTCCGTGGAATTATAACCAATATTTTAGTTACATAGGTGTATAGACAGATATGTTCTTTGCATTTTCTCCACTACCAAAGAGTCACTATCAAACCAAGAATAACCTTGGAACAATTCTATAGTAAAATTTATAAAGTATTCTAGCACAGTCTCTCTAAAGATAGTAATTAAACCTTTACTCAATGGAAAAATCTTCATATTTGCCAAGAGTATTCTAATCTGTAAGAATCAATAGCTTTTATTTTGTATTATAATCTATGGATCATGAGAATATCAGAGGTGGCAGCAAGATTTAGGGAGCAAAGCAATTGAAATTGCTTGGACGAGTGCACACATGCACATGCATACACGCACACAGACACACATGTGCACATGAGTGCATGCACACACATCCACACATGTGCATACACATGGGCACACTCATGCACATGCATACACGCACACAGACACACATGTGCACACGCATGCATGCACACACACATCCACACACGTGCATACACGCACACAGACACACATGTGCACATGCATGCATGCACACACACATCCACACATGTGCATACACATGGGCACATGCTCACATATACATACACGCATATGCACACATGTGCAATGGATACACATGAGTACACACACACACATGCATACACAGGCACATACACATGGGTGCACACACACACACGTGCATACACACACAGACACATGCACACACAAAATGTGTGCACAAACACGCACACATCTGCATAAACACATACACACGTGCATACACGTGCACACACAATACATACACGTGTATACACATATACATACATACATGCATACGCATGTGCGTACATACACAGACGTGCACACACACGAAATTTTAGGGTCAGTACTTGTGACCTGTGCCAAAGGTAAAATATTAATTAATCTCAGTAGCTCACAGCTTATTAGAGGAGTTGTAGTGAGTTAAGGAAACTGAATTACTGCCCAGTTTCAGCAGCAGGGTACCTTCAAAGTGACAGGATCAAAAAACTTTCCTGATTAACTCTCTTAAATGGCCATCTGTGTTTGTCCATGTTGACACTGGAGATGCTGAGATGTCAGTAGATAACCTTTCAGTTGTAGAAATGAACAAGAAGTGAAATGATATTCTGTGAAAGTGAGCATTCATTTGCATAACTGGAACTCAGGTGTGGACCAGAAAGGTGAATGTTAGACCTAAAAATGTGAATGCTAGACAAGTCAAAATTAAATTCCTGAGACAGTTTAGGATGAAAACACTATGTATT
>NW_003852509.1:1927187-1928959 GCF_000181295.1 Otolemur garnettii
GTGGCTGGCGCCTTAGCCGGTTGAGCTATAGGCGCCGAGCCAGGATGAAAACACTATGATTTCCCCTACTGAGCCAGAGGTTTTTTTCCCCTTGATAAATGTATTATCTTGAGAAATAACATAGCAAGAAAAATCAGGAATAAAAACAAAAGAGGAGACATAATCTCATAATAAATTGTGAGATTTATCACATCTTCAGATGTTCATATTTACTCGGATCATATGTAATATCTTGGGCCAGAAAATAAAAACATATGTCCTTAGTTTCAAATTTTTAAATTATTTAAGGGAATATAAAAACCCTGTAAGAAAACTTTCCCCACATACATAAATTTCCAACTAAAAAGATGGCTCTGCATTCTCTTGTAGAACGATGATGTGCTTGTAGCATGTAAAACTATTTTTGTATTTGAATTGCTCTTTCCCTGTTCCCATTAAGAGAGTGCAACACGAGCACCTCATTCACGTGCAGTGGTAACTCAGTAGGAAAGTGAGGAGATGACGGCACCCAGCAGCAGATTTGTGGGTTGGTAGCACATCAGGCCACTGAGGAAGGGCCATCACCAGTCATATTTCACAAAGGGGTGGGGATATGACAGGACCCTCTGGTTTTGTTCTTAATATTCTGTAAAGGTTGGAAGAGGAATAACTTAACTCAGAGAAAAAAATCAGCATAGCCAGTACATAGCATGGCACGTAGAAGGCAGAACATACGGTAGGACCAACCAGAAGCAGTATTTTGTCATAGATTATTATTTTCTCAGTTGAACAACAAATGTCCTGGTGTGTGTTATGACACAATCAACCTGGAACTCAATGCATATAGACATTCACAAATGATGCTGTGCTTGGCCTGGCTTCTGTTTCTTAGCCTTTGTCCCAGGCCTTTGAACAGTATTTGACATTCTCAGGCCAGAGAACACTGGCCTCTCATGGAGACCAGGGCGATGGGAGGCAACCAGCCTTGTGTCACAGAGATGCAAACTAAACAGCTGAGTGTAACAAGAAGGGCAGTGATGATGGTGACTCTGGAAGAAATGTTTTAATAAAACACAAGATTCCTGTTACTAAGCAGGATACAAGCACATTACTCACCATGGGAGGATTATAAATGGAAACACATATAAGTTTAAGGCTTTGCTGTGGGTTGTAAGATATTTGTTCATCGTGTTGCAGGTGTGGGGGAGAAGGCGGGGATTCTGTCTTTCCTGCCTGTTTAATTTTCCTTCCACAGACCTTCCACCCTTGAACACATTTTTTTTCCTATTTATCTTTTCAGCTGTATATCTCCCCTAGAGAAATCTTATGCTGGAATATGAAATATTAGATACTAAGTTCTCAAAATGCATTTATAAAATAAATGAATGAATAGAGCATGCCCTGCTCAGATTAGAAATCAGGACCTGTTCTCAATTTCTTTTTTAGTACTATTTACAAAGAAGGCATGTCTTAATTCTACATAAAACACCTTGTCCATTACTGAAGGTAAAATCATCCACGGGGCAAGGAAACAAGAGCTTTGGTGCCCTCTCCCTCTGAGAAAGAATGGGGGACAGTTGTCCAGCTACTTTGATTAGCACCAAGAAGCACAGAGCATTCAAACATCCCGGAGGCAGCTCCAGCCACACAGGTACTGTCCCCTGACAGGCAGGTACTGTCCCCTGACAGGCAGTTACTGTCCCCCCTCACAGGCAGGTACTGTCCCCTCATTGGCAGGTACTGTCCCCTCACAGGCAGGTGCTGTCCCTCACAGGCAGGTACTGTCCCCTCAC
>NW_003852509.1:1930278-1937000 GCF_000181295.1 Otolemur garnettii
GCTGTCCCCCCACAGGCAGGTGCTGTCCCCCCACAGGCAGGTGCTGTCCCCCGCCACAGGGAGGATACTGATCCATCTACCTGGCAGGGTGCTGTCCCCTCACAGGCAGGGTGCTGTCCCCTCCACCTGGGCAGGGTACTATCCCCCCACAGGCAGGGACTCCCCTCCAGCCCTTGCTCAGCCCCAGTCCCTGCTGGGGAAGTTCCCACTGCTTCTCAGTCTAATTGGAATGGCATTTGAGTCATCTCCTTCATTATTCTAGAACTTCCAACAACTCTTTTCTAATCTAAGTGGGTACTATTTTTAAGTGATATTGTTTTCAGAGTATGTCACGAGACAAGTATTATTATTTTTTCTCTACATAGCAGCCGCAGTCATCTTTGCTGTAATGCCTTCCTGAATTACCTCAGTGCTTTAGTGAAGCGTCTGTGAGTCCCACTGAGAGGAAGCCCAGAGAATGTTCTCAGCCAGAGGAGAATAAAAAGCAGCACGTGGTGAGCCTATGGCTTGGTTTCGTGCTGCCCTGGTTGTAATTTATAATTCTTTAAGCAAGTTTTTGATGGACAAAAGGCTTGATCACTAGACTAGATCTCATTGCTTCATTCTCTCCTGGTTAAATCCTTTGCCTCCCTTGATTAAAGAAAAAAGAAAAATGGCTTAAAATCATTTTTAAAATGCTCTTATTTGTTATGAAGACACAAATCCATCATTCTCAAAAGAGCCTGATGTGATGAAGAAGTGTACTCATATTTGTAAGAAGGTGCTGCTTTTTCTGTAAGATGAGATTTGAGGGATAATGAAACGTCTTACCACTTAAAAATCCAGTCCTTGAGTTCCTGCCAAAGTGCCCACAGTTCCTATCCTTAGTGAATTATTTCTAAAAGGACGTCAGAGCCGAGCTAAGTGTACTCAGGTCACCTGGAGGGACGGCTGCTCCAGCTGTAGCACGCTGGAGTTAATTCTGTGGAGAAAGGGCTTTGGGGATGGAATCAAGACAAAGGAACTTTGGATTAAAAAGGTGAAAAGCCTCAGGACCTAAGAAAAGTTAATTTCGCAGCAGGACAAAGGCAAATCAAATTATGAGGCTTCTGGTGGGAGGAGCTGATAGCCACAAAATTTCCAAAGTAAAATTTACTCTCTTTTATAATATTTCACAATCTTCAAGATTACTTGCTATGAATTCTATCTCGTGTCTTAGCTGATACTGCTGGGAAGGTAGATAAGATATTACTATTGTTACCATTTTACGAATGTGGAGATGGCTGTGAAGGATGTCGGCTGGCGTGGGCTCACAGGTGCAGAGGCCCGAGCATTCATCAGGCTGGACGCTGTGGTTTTATCTTGTTCTGTGTCTTCTCCATCCTTGTTGTATCCAGTGCATCACTGCGCGCCGTGGTTCCATAATGCATGTTCCTAGACATTTAAGTGTGTTGTGGAGTGTTAACTCCTGTGAATCTGCTAAAATAAAGTTAGCTATCAGTAACTAAGAATTGTGAAAGCACAGATTGCCTTTTCTTTTCTCTCTCTCTTTTCTTTCCTTCCTTCTTCTTTTTTTCTATATCCCTACCTAGCACCTGAGAAATGCCTGCACTGCACTCCAACAATGATGGATACTCACATGAACACATGCAGGCATGAAGGGCTCTTAAAAACATTGAGACACTCTAAAAATAAATACATAATATTCAGGGGTAAATAGCATTCAAGAGCTTTCTTTCACTACTATCCATTTTTATACTTTGAGAGCTAAATATTTACACTTAATAATTATTAAAACTGGTGTACTGCTTATTCATCTGTAATAAAATTGCATGGAATTTCTACCCTTTATTAATAAATAAAAAGTAAAATCCATTACACTAAAACAATGTAATGAAAGAAAGAAAGCCTTTATATTTCTCTCTCCCCCCCAAAAAAAAGAACCAATTTTTTTTTTTTTTTTTGATAGAGACAGAGTCTCACTTTATCGCCCCGGGTAGAGTGCCGTAGCCTCACACAGCTCACAGCAACCTCCAATTCCTGGTCTTAAGGGATTCGTTTGCCTCAGCCTCCTGAGTAGCTGGGACCACAGGTGCCCACCACAACATCTGGCTAAAAAGAACCAATTTTTTAAAGGAGCCTAAAATGGCTAAGAAATCTAAATATATATAAGTTTGTATGTACGCTTCAAGTGTCATTGATTAGAAGTAATTTACATATGGTAAATCTATTTTTAATCTATGGATTTGAATTACTTTTGATATGGAATTTTATATTTCTCTCAAGATTTTATTTATCAGAAAATAAGTCTTATTTACATAGAAGATAAAGATATTCATATATGGATATAATCTAACATTAACATGAAAGGTTCATATTCAAAATAACTGTATGCTTTTAAATACATCGAATTTGAAATGGCTAATGGACTTTTTATCCAAGTTTCAATTTGTATTATTTAATAGACTGAACCATTAGAATTATAGTTAAGAAATAAGTTCACCTTTAATGTCTGAGATTATTAACTTTGAAAAACAATATTATCTTAAAGATGTTTGTTCCACAGAATTGAATCCATGAAGAAATTCTACAAGATTTTAGTGAATGAGAATTATACCTCAGGCAATAACTAGCATAGTTATTATTATTAAATTATGACCTGAGGAAAGTATCACATGAAATAGTATCTGACAAGTTAAAGAGACTGGTCATTTTCAAACCTGAGAATAATGACCTTGCTAAAAGTAACCCTGTCAAAAGTGTTTTATTTTTGCTACCACCAACTACAGATGTTAATGTTATTGTTTTGCTTGTATTATAAATCACTGAACCAGCTATTCTGAATATATAGCAGGCAGAAAATGTATATATTTTTATCACATAGAAATCCTATGGAAATAAATACACCTTGTCACTCGTACAGAACATTTTCATGTGGCACATCCATCCCAGAGCTGAGAAGCTGTGCAGTTTATAACCGACCTGAGAAGTCTGCAGAGAGATGAGTGAGTGGTTTGTAGTCCAGCAAACAAATGCACATTAGTAAAACCAAGGAGAGCAATGCGGGAGGAGGAACAATCAGAGGCCAGGCAAGGTCCCTGGTCCTGGGAGGCACTCTCCATAGTGGGGGCTTTTGGTGTGCCACTCCACACTGCATAGGTGACCTCAGTCAATCCCTGCTGCTGCCTGGCCTGAGACACTCTGTAAAGGGAACACAAGGAAATGGGCTTGGCTGAGAGTCTTCCATGTGTCAGACGTTGTATGTGCTGCTAATGCTTGAGGGTCTCAGTGAGTATCCATAGAAGTCCCTTAAGAGAAACGAGGCTGGCTCTGTGTTCCAACCCAGTGTGAGAGGTTCTGGGCTCCAAAGTCTGGCCTGAAAGTCTTTTGCACCTCGTCTTGCTGGGGAAGCACTCTGTGGGAGCAGAGAAAAGTCTGTAACCGTGAACTTTGATCTGTAATTGACCTGAGTGGATCTAGGGGGAAGAGACTGGGAGATTAAGCAGATGTTAGCCACGTGGGGATGGACAGAGAAAGCAGGCAGCACTAAAGCTTGTTCTGTGACATGAATGGGTTCTAACAGCATGGGAGGGGTCAATGGCCTGGAACACATTTGGGCCCCATGCTGAAAATCTAGAGTTTGGAGAAAACGTTGTTTATATATCAAGAAGTTATTAGGTCAGAAGAAAGCTGTGACCAAATTAACTAAACTCACAAATGGTTAATGTTTACATCATAATGGCAATTCACAAAGTTATAATAACCTGTGACAGTCCCAGTGGATGGCTTAATAATCATAACAGCCCTTCTGGGCAGTTCACCCTGAGTCACTCTGGCTTGGAAAGATGTGGTCAGAGGCAGTGGAGACCGAGTCCTGGCTGTTCTCAAGGAACCCATTTCTGCTCTAAGAATACCATTTTCTGGATCTCATGACAACAATTTCCATTCTATAAATTGCTGTTGTTGGCTTATTTGATTTTTATACATATAATGGTCAGCATTCTAAGAGAAATATACTTGCTTAAAGATTATTTTTGTCTAAAATTTGTGTCTTCCTCAAATTCTTCACACTCATTTTAAAATAGATCTGTAAGAATGTGGTCTCCTCTATTAAAAGTTTGGCTATTTCTTGGTTTATTTAGGTTCAGTAAAACTACCTACAGGTTTTAGAGATGCCTATACTGACTCTTCCTGGAATCAATGTTAATGCAATATTGAACAAAGACACTTGGAAAATACTTGTTCATTCCAAACACATGAAGCCTACAATTGATAAAAAGTCTCTTTCTCTTTTAGTTCTAGAGAATACATTTTTTAGTATAACTTACATATTTACAACTTAAAATTTGCTTAAACAGTTGTGATACACATATATCTTTTTTATGAAAAAGTAGACCATTAAATTAGAATTATAATTGAAATTTGATATAGGAGATGGTCTGTAGAAATATTTTCTATGATTCACAGGATTATGGATTTGACATTTGTGACACATCATTTAAGGGATTGTACCATTGCTTTTAATGCTGTTTTCACAGCAGCATCTTTAACACAACCAACCTGATTATCAACACTGAAGAATATACCATTTTAATATTGCATTCTTTTTACTTTTATCCCTACTAAAGAAGCAACACGAACATAAAAATTTCAACTTATAAATATATATATATATATTTTTTTACAGTTTTTAGCCAGGGCTGGGTTTGAACCCACCACCTTTGGCATATGGAGCCGGCACCCTACTCTTTTGAGCCACAGGAGCCGCCCTCAACTTACAAATATTAATGGCTAAATAAAAATAAAACATTTTTCTATAAGCACTCTAGATTTTCCATTTGAATAATATATTTCCATGTATGTATGTAGTATGAAGAACTAAAAGTAAAGACTAAATAAATTTAATCTTAATCATAGGAATAAATGACAGAATGTTTACTCTTAAGACATCTCTCTTACATTCATTGTCATACAGTTGGCAATTTGGAGCTGTGTGTCTCAAACCCTGATGTGCACAGGTGGTCGTCTCCTGTAGGTCCTCACTCTGGAGCTCTGGGGTCTGGGGCCTTGAATGTCCACATTTCTTGTAAGTTCTCGCCTCTGCACTGTGGGAGCTCACTGAGTAGTGAAGATGTGGACAATAACAATTTACTGACAGGATCTTACTTTCTTATCTAAATTAGTGTATGTTCTTGCCATCACACTATTTCTTAAAAGTTCTATTTCCCAGTACTGGAGACAGACGTTAAGATCTAAAACTTTAAATGCCTCATTATTATTATTCAAAAGATGCAGTTATTTTTGTTTTGATCATTCTTAAAAATTCTGCCTCAGTTTTTGTGAGACTTGATGTTGGATATAAAAGATCACATTTTTCAGCATTTAAGAATAACCATACACTTATCTCTTGGTCTTTAATTATCATGAATGGTAGTGAATTTTCAACATGCTAAATTAGAAGAGCATAGAAATACCATGTCTGAGAGATAAAGTACATGTTTTTGAAGTGCAATAATGATATTCATTGCAACATAAGAAAAATTTCACAGTAATTCTAGTATTTATGTCTAATTAATGAAAGGTAAATGAATAATGTGTGTTATTAAAATATTCTGTTAAGAGTCACCTTCTGAAAATCCTATAGATGTCTACTGTGCTTATAGAAAAAGGGTAAACCCATACGCACAACAGTCTAGTGAGATGTCTCTGGAATAAAGGGAGATAATTGTATGTAGCTAGTAAATCATTTAATATTTTATCATAAACATTAACAACAAAATTGTTTAAGCCAAGTAATAGAATATTGGGTTTCAGTAAATGATTTTCTATTTTTTTTTATTGCAAGAAATAGTAATACATAAAGGTATGCTGAATACATGTTAGTAAGATATTTACTATGTTTATTTGGAAACTTTAGAGTTAAAGAGCTTTAGCTAAAGAGGACAGGAATGCAAAGAAAACACAATGCTTCAGGTCAGGTAGTCCTTTAAAGTTCATCTTTTGCCAAATCCATTCTGAAATTTCGGTAGAGCTTCCTAAAAACTACACTTTGAGCTTATGCCTGAGAAAAGGGGTATAATTCTTGAGTAGAGTCACATCCTCTCTTTGAAAAGCCAGAGAGCTCTTCATCTTACCAGATATCTCTCCCACTATTTTTCATCATGTGGTCCTTGTTTTGCTGCCCAAGACCATAAAAAAATAAGACAAAATATCTTTCTCACACAATATTCTTGCACATATCTGGAGACAGAAAATATGTTTCTCTCATCTACCATCCTGGTTTGCTCTAAAGCATTCTGCTGAGGGTAGATCCCAAGATCACATGAAATGCTTAAGAAACAGAATAGCCAAGACAAAGTCGGCAGAGAATATGGCTTCCTCATTTCAATTCTGAATTTCTACAATAAAGCCATGGATGGAAATGGCTTTTTCTGATAGCTACATCCAAACATTAGTAAAATTTAAGACCTATAGTGAAGACTCTCAAAAAATACAGATGATAATGATGATGATGATGATTAATTTTGGAGGGAATAATGCCTAAAGAACTTAAGGACCCACCAGTCCTTGGGTGGGAAGAGTAGATGAGGTGAATGCAAAGGGTGCCCCCTCTTAGCTGTGTTCTGGCACCATAGGAGGATGTGGTTATGACAGAAATCTGTATAAAGGCAGTGGAGAATGAAAGAAAGAAAGAGAGAGAGAGAGAGAAAGGGAGAGAGAGAGGGGGAGAGAGAGAGAGAGGA
>NW_003852509.1:1937020-1979052 GCF_000181295.1 Otolemur garnettii
AGGGGGGGGGAGGGAGGGAAGGAAGGCAGGCAGGCAGGCAGACCACCAACTTCTGCTTAGGATTTCTGAAGATCATTATTGGAGATGTGGCCTTCCAGGATCTTGAAACTCAGGGTTGGAAAGAAAGTTGCCTTGTAGGAGACTGGCTAAATTTTGCCAAAGGTCTGGACTTTGAATGTAAGCTGATATAGAGAGTGACTGATGAATGGAGGTGGGGAAACACCTGCCCATTGCTGAGTTTCAGAAAGATGGCTCTGGGACGAGGAAAGAAGCTGTGTGGGAGTTGGAAACAGCAAAACCACAAAGGAGAGCATGTACGACTACAGGACTTCAGAGAGATGAGCTAGAGAAGCTTCATGCAAAGTCACAGCACCAGCATGAGCTCATCGTGAAACTCTAGACACAAACTGACCTTGTGACACTGGCTGCCCACCTGTGGCTTCCACGCTGCTCATCCTACAACAAATACTGAGCTTGGGGATACAGGGGGTCCAGGGAGATCAAATCTAACCTAGAGCTGAAAAATCTCCCAGGGATCATTTTAATGTTTTGAGTTATAGAAATTGAGTCACAGTGCAAAAGAATTGTGTTGTCTATTTCAGCCATCATTTTAAAAATCCTTGTCAGCTAGGCAATGTCCCCACATCTTTGTCTGGAGAGTAGAAGTGTGTCAGACTCCCAGGCAATAGCTAGAGAATCTGACTGAGCTGAACAGCTAGGAAAGTCACACTAAGATACAATTCCGTCCAGTCCTTTCAACTATATTTGCCCTCTGATATTCTGCAGGAGCTCCAAGTGAAGTTCTTCCTTTCTATAGTTGTAAACCTGAACATGACTGTCTCAAAAACATAACATGATATAACTTTAATACAAGGACTCTACAATGACACATATGAAGGAGAGAAAGTATGTGAAATATATTAGTAGTATATATGTCTAAACATAACAATTAAATAAGTGAGACAAATGATATGTTAACCAGTTTGATGTGAATGTTCAAATTGTATATAAAACCAGCACCTTGTACCCCCTCAATGCAGTAATTATGTATTATGATCTAATACAAAATTAGAAATCATGATATGTCAGTTACTAACATGGTATTCTTTTAACTTGGTTTAGCTCAAAAGATTCAGAATTGTTTTCCCAAAAGGTGGTTCATTATATAAACTCTTCAAATACTTGTATATCACCACATACACATACAGAGAGAGAAATAGAGTTTTAAGTATAACAGATTTTTGTTCAAGCTAATGTATTAAGTTTGGCTCCTAAACAGTCAAACAGACTGAATATTTCTCATCTTTCAGATCTATAGCTCAGCTCAGGCAAGAGCAAGTATCTTATTTATCTATAAGATAAGATAAATTATCTATATTTATCTTTATTTATCTTATCTTATTTATCTTATATTTATCCTATAGATCTTAATTTAGAAATACATACCATTAATCATTATGATAAAGCAAGTTTAGTTATATCAGAGCATATCAATAAGAATGTAATGCAATATCTTAAGATCTTCCCCTTGTCAAACACTGACAATCAAAAAGGGCAATTTGCAGAAATGTAATTATGTTTTCAAAATGTGTGTGTGTGTATAAGGCTTATAGAGACACTCTTTTCAATAAAAACACATTGTTTGAAAGTCTTATCAGACAAAAGAATTTATACTAATCTGGCACTGCCTTACTTCTATCATTGAGACTTGATGCACAGAGTTGGTATATCTTTACTGTTCTACCAAAGAATTTACCTGGAGCTGGCACACGACCTCAACTATCATGACTTTTACTATAATCACCTTTCCTATTTCCTCTCCTTCTCCAACTTACAGGATGGAGAAAACATTTTCTCTCATTAGTTCAGTTCAGTGGCAAGCCGTCGCCTGACCATCACCATGCTATAATTTAATTTCTCACCTTTCTTGCAAACCAATTTTGCTGTCAATGTCATAGTTACTCAGAATTAACTTTATTTTTTTATTTATAATATTTGACTCCTCCTTTTTTCTACCACATGCAAATCATCACTTCAGACTCTACAAATGTAGGATGATTGGATTTCACTTCTTTCCTGGCCTCTGATTTAATCCAAGCTCTTACTCCTTAAGCCCTTATGCAGCCTAATTTAATAATTTATTCATCTTATTTATTCAACCCATCTCTCTGTCTTTTGTTTAATTGAGTTACTTGGCATAAAATTATAGATATGTGATATATACATAGACATACACACACATATATATGAACACAAAGATTCAGGGTGGCCATAAATATATAAATATATATGTGTATCTCCCCTCAATGTGTAAAGTTTAGTGTTTATATGAAATTGGAGTTGAATAAAGGGGTCTTTTCTGGCAAAGACCTCAGTGCCTATGAGGAAAATTGTCAATCACATTTCTGGCTACGATGCTTTCAGTGAAACATGCTAAATGCAGAAAGCCAACTACACAAAGGCAACCGTGAGAGAATCTGTAACAGTGGCTGACTGTGAGTCCTGGATTAGTCACAGAGAGGACAGAAGGTGGTGGTGGCTAGCATTTACTGAACACCACACACTGGCCCGTTTCAGGTCGGAGTTATCTGCCCTGCTTCACGCATGAGAAGACTGCAGTGAAGAGATGGAGGAACTCAGCCAGGGGTTGTGGGGGGAAGTATTAGAGTTGGGACACACAGACGCACACAAGACCTGCGTCCAGAGTTTACACTGTACTCCTCAGTCAGTAATTTAGTCCCTACACTTCTCTGATTAGGCAGTTTACCTTCTCATAAATTATTCATTGTTTCCTCTGAACATTATTCCTCAGAACATTACCCTATCCTACAGCCCCCATGTTCTGACCATTTCCCTTTCTAGATATTTCCTTACAACTCTCACAGTCTGTCTTCTGATACACAGAGGTGAATATGAGAGTTCTGACCTCACAAGTTTTCTGCTAGTATTTTCCCTTCTGGGAGCCATGCTGGTTTCCCTATTCAGGCAAATTCCCTCTCCCATTTTCTGAATCAGTTCTTCCCTGCTGCCAAAACCCTTTCTGTGTATGTAACTCTAACCATTACCATCTCCTTATTATCCGAATATATCCAAGAATAATCACCTAAATTTTCCTGGAGGCAAAACAGAGTATCCTGTGACCTAAAGAAAATAAACAGTGAGGGAGTTTTATTTCCCTAACCTTTGATTACAATTCTCAACCTTTTCCGCTATCCACCACAAAGAACTAAGCATAGGGCAGGACTCAGATGTGAAGGCGTCAGGGTGACAGAGTGAGTTAGCACTGCTCCCAAGAGCAAACCTTTCCAGTGAAAATTAGGCATCTCCAAGAAAGCTGACACAGGGCAATACAAGTGTCTAAAGATAACCCAAGTGTCTTAAGCAGCTCTGTAGTAAGGTGAGAAAACCAACTTATGAAATTCATTCAGGAAAATGTTAAATGGTATAACACTTTTATATCTTAAGATGTGGCTAACTTATGACATGCTAATCATTCAATCCCTATTAAAGAAGAGTTGTCTGTTATGTAAACCTGAGCCCTGGAACCAGAAAGAAGGGGGTTCTAATTCTAGCACCACTGGGGAGCTGTCCAACCTTGGGCCAATGACCGTAACCTTCAAATCCTCAGCTGAAGAATAAGAGGGCCAACAGTCCCTATCTCTTAGGAGAAAAGTGGACAGTGTCTGTCAAATATTCAATTAAGGCCTGATACGTGGTAGGCACCTGTGCGTGCCAGCTGCTGTGACTCTCACCATCACCATTACAGGGGCCACTGCATTATACTGAGAAAGAAAGTTTCACTTCTTTTCTTGTCTACATGTGAGCATTCGGAGAAGAAAAAGCTTAAGGAAAAAAAAAAGAGGCCACATTATCCTGACCTTTCACCTAAATTGGTTAAAGTGTTGCAGAAACAGCAATGTTTAAAAAGAAATCTGTCTTCCTGCAAAATTTGCAGACCTGTCTAGTAATACTCACGCTCATTGAAGAGAGAAGCTTATTTGGGGCAGATAAATTGATGGTAGAAAGGCAATTGCCTTAGCAACTGAGGATCCAGATGGAGCCCCAGCTTGGACATGGGTAGCTGGCAGTGGAGAAGCAGATTAAAAACCAGTGGAATCTGATGTGAAGATCTTAGCCTTTCGCCGTGCTAAGATGGCTGAGGCATGCTCCACTTCACATCAGCGGTAAAGGCTCTGCGTGAGAAGGGGCTTTCCTCCTCCTCAGATGTATAGAGAGAGCCAGGATATTAGTCCCCAGGAGCCCCTCTCTTTTCTGTGGAAACTTTCCTTCCATTCTTTCCCAGGTTTTTATGAGAAGAAATTTGCTGCTACTGGACAAGCTTGTTCTCCATCAATTTCAATGTGATTTCTAACACTCCAAGTGCTTACAATGTTTTATATCATCCAAAAGAAGCTTTAACAGAACCACAGGGTGTAACAGGTGGTTTGCTAAAGCTGGACTTTCTAGTAAGAGAAGAAAGTGCAGAGGCCACTGTTGGCTGAGGTGAACAAACGCAATAATCTCCCAAGACCCAGACTGGAGACATGGATATTTCTACTGTGGTTCTTGACAGGTGTATTAAAAAGGATGGTAAAGATGACTCTAGTAGAATGTCATTAGACAAGGAACCAACAATTCCATCACCTTTGAAAACAAAGGTCTCTCTTTTGCACCAATGATCTACACATCTCAAATGGGAAAGAACTGACAATCACTGCATTGAAGAAAAGAACAAGGGGAAGAAAGACAAAAATATACACAAAAAAGACAGTTTTCACACAATATCATTGCACTTTATTTTTGTTAAGCAAAACACTTTTTAATTCCCGGAATTTATTTATGCTTTACCAAATACGTTCCCAAACCTTTAACAGATTTTATTCTCTAGAAACCAAACAGAGAAGGAACTTCTAAATACACAAGGCAAATTGACAGCTAGAGAACGCCCAACTGAAGTTTGCCTTTCTGTCTCCTTTTTTTGGGCCTCCCTACAATTAGACAAAAGAAAAATTTCAAAAACATGCATAAAACACTCAGAGAAAGCTGTAAATAACCATCTAATACGTTATGCTGTGAAATTCTCATCTATAAACAGTAAATCACTCTTGTTACTGTTCCTCAATTTGGCACATTTTCAAAAAGAATTAAACAAATTTCTCAAAACTTAGAAAATCAAAACATAGTATTTGGTATTTTACAGAATTCTGGGGAATTTTCCAGGTAAATACACTGAAAAATACCAAATACATAATAGTATTTCTATTAGTAATTATTTACTAATAGAAATACTATCATATTTCCATACAGTTTGCAAATATAAATGAAAAAAATAATATTTGTCAATGCAGAGAAAAAGAGTTTTCTCATTTCTCCAGATATATTAAAATATTATTTTCATTATTATTTGGAAGAAGAAAGATTCCTTACATTGTAAGGGGATGTGATTGTTCCTTTATGTGCATAAGCGCCTAAATTCTAACCTCAGACAGCCTTTTACTATTCACCACAAAATGCATCCTTCTATTGTTATATAAAATCCCAAAACCTATCCCGGTCAATTTAAGCTTAAGTGTAGTTTCAATTTCTGAAACAGAAATAAACAGACTTGTCTGAAATGGTCAGAGCTCAATACAACAACATTTTCTGTAAAATAGTAGCAAAGCCTGTTTGTGTTGTGGTTTTATTCTCATGGATGCATGTACTACTTCTGCTCAGTCATAGTAGG
Organism: Otolemur garnettii; assembly: GCF_000181295.1. Lineage (NCBI taxonomy): Eukaryota > Metazoa > Chordata > Mammalia > Primates > Galagidae > Otolemur > Otolemur garnettii. Next base: position 1,942,746 of record NW_003852509.1, read on the forward strand.
AGAAAGGAGAACTAACCCAAGAACTAAGTGCACAGCCAAATGCATTACAGATGTAATGTAGAACCCTGGGTAGAGATATGCTCCAGGTCCTTGTGGAATCAAATTATTTCATCTCATGATGGATACATCTTCATCTGCTTAAATGGGGAATGTGCTGTGTATCTATCTCATTGCAACAGTGAGAGGACTCTATGTAAAACTGCCAGTCGCACAATCAATTTTAGCTGCTATTAACTCTCTCCCTTCCTTTGCTGGCACTTCCTGCCCTCAGCTCTCTCTCCTTCCCTCCAGGAACTGGTCAGTCCATGGTTCATCATCACCCGCCAGGGTAGAGGGCTACACCAGCAGTTAGGGTTGCCCACCTGCTAACTTGTGCTTTCTATGAGCCAGGCATCCCTAGATTTTTATTTTTCCTTCTGGGTAGTGTTATTATTTCAAATACTAGGGTTTGCTAAGAGAACTTTTTGGATTAGTCCTTCTTGGAATATAATTTCCAAATCACTTTTATTCTTTGTCTTTCTAGCACTTTTACTTAGTGGGCTTTGACTGAACAAATGACTGAAGGAATGAAAGGATAGCAAATGCCTTGTATTCGAGTTTGCCTGAAAAGCTTCGCTCTAAATGTCATCCGTCCTTTTTCTAATTATTATTGTTTGAGGTATGATTTATTCATTTATTGTTTTAAAGAAACAGTGCAAAATAGAAACAGGAGAGCACCCCTGAGAAGCTGGGGCACAAGCTGGTCTTCTCACCTGCATGTGTCTCCTCTGCCTCACTGCCTGTCTCCGCTGCCAACTCTGCAGGCTGGGGGTGTTTTAGGGCCCTATAAATGTTCACTAAATGAATGAGTGTGGATGTCAACTAGCCCGCAAAGAAGTTCCAAGCTCATTCGCTGCCTACAGTTACTAAGTCCTGGAGGATTTGGGCATAATTAGAGCTGTTAGCTGCCTGCTCAGTCTTTATCATGCCAAGGTCTAAAAATGACACACACTGACTGCAAGGCAAGTCTGCTCAGAGCGAGCGGAGGCTACAGCAGCTGGGGCCGTCCAATCATGCTCACCATTCCCAGGGGTCTTGATTTAGGGCCTTCTGCCATCAGAAGTGGTCAAGGAAGCACTGCTATCCTGACAGGTCACAATCCAAAAGTAGAAATGGAATCCAACAGCTTTGCAAGACTGGGATTTGACAAAGGTATTCAAACATTAATCCATGGTAAAAATCAAGCCCTTGTGAGTACCTGCTGTTCTGTGTTTGCACATGGAGTCTGAATGCCCTGAGTGGGAGTCTCAGCAAAACCACCAGGGACTTAAATCTACTGACTCTTAAGGTGCCTCGATTTCGCTGTAAGGTTTCTGGAATCTAGAAAGAGTCTTTTACCTGTTGAGAGGCAGTTTGCTGGAGCACAAAGAGTTGTGATAAATCTGAGTGGTTGACTGTGTGCATTTGCACAGTGAGTCCTGGGAACATATTGGAAGTCTCTGAACCTCAGACTTGTCATCTGTGAATTGAAGGTATGGACATGGAACTGCTGTGAGGATTAACAGGAGAGAGGTGGTTCTGCAGGCCTTGGGTGTGAGGTGGACACGTACTCCTCGTCCCCAGGTCTCTCTCCCAGCTTCTCTCTGTGTTGTCACCATCAGGGATGATACTGCTGTCACTGTTGCCTTTGCTCTTCTTGTTGACATCATGTTTACATTTAGCCTTTCAAGAATCTAACGTAAGAAGAGAAGTTTAGAATAAAAGTAGATCCCTAGAGCTATGTGAGAAGGTCATGGACACCCCTTACGGATTAGGGAACATCACTGGGGAGTTTCTCAACCACAAAGATGGTATTACTTCACAATAGCAGTAGAGTGAGAGCTGAGGGATGCCTGTTTACTAGACTTTTGCCTCGAGGGTTTAGTAAGCTGTGAACAGGCAAAGAGGGGTTGATTTTTGTTCAGTGTTATTCCTCATGTTTATCAAAATATCCAGGAAATATGCATGGAACAGCTAAGAAACAAATGCACAAGTGTGTTACCAGGATTTCATGATCTAGTATAGCTAATAGATATTGGCTGCTTTTCAAGTTACTACATGTGAAAGTATAAATTGTAAATGGCCAAGATACTTCTGTTATGGACATAGATGATAAATACTTAGTACAACAGGAAGAGGAATGTGACACATGTGGCTTGTCCCAATCTTTGATCCAGGGATAATATTCTCATGTGGTGAAGGGGAGGGATGTCGACCCCAAAGAGTAGAGCCATGAGGACAGTTGCCTTGACCCCAAAGAGTAGAGCCATGAGGACAGTTGCCTTGACCCCAAAGAGTAGAGCCATGAGGACAGTTGCCTCTAACCAAGACAGAGGCAGAGTGAGCTGGGAGTTGCCTTGAAGGGAGGGAGTAATTCTAGTTTCAACACTACAACAGCAGTTGTTCTCAATTTCAGTTACAGTATGGAGAGCAAAGTCCTGCTCCCATGAGACATATGATACTTTCTCTCATGGCCAGAACAGAAGCCTAAGGTAACCAAGACCATACCACAGCAGGTAAAGGTCTCATGAGAAGTCACTGCTCACATCCCTGCCAATTTCAGTCATCAGACTGTTGGGCCTAGGACTTTAAACCAAGAGAAAAAACTTCTGAGCCTTCCTAAAGGAGTCAAGTTATCTCAATAGGCAAGAACGTTGACCCTGATTTACTCAGGAATGACGAGGAACAAAACATAATTTAGTGGAAGGCATTGTGAGAAGACTATTCTCATCACTGCTCTTATTTCTTGAGATGTGCACAGAAATCAAGACAATCAGCAATCCCACCATCCACTCACCCCCTTTATTCTTAATTCTGGTAGTCTCTGAATGGCCCCTCACCTGATTTAAATATTTTTTATTCTCAAGTTTATGCCCTGACTATGAATATGTGATCCTCTTCCAAGGCCTTTTTGTATAGCCTCAGATATTTCTGTTGGATCTAATCTGTTTTTGATTAATGGATTGTCTCCATAATTGTTCTAAGTTTCCTCCAAAGAAAATCTTATTCTCTTTCTTTCTCTTTCTCTCTTACTCCTCCCTCCCCTTCTCATTTTACACTGAGACCATGCTCAGTGTTCTGGGGTTCTATCCAAGTGCCTTCAAATGCTTTCAGATATGAAGGAGAAAAAGAGTGATAAGGATATCATTCAGTATCTTCTGTGGAATGTTGTGATCTGATATAGTTAAATGGATATTTAGTCATTATTAGGGCAGTTAGAGCATGAACTTGCAGCAGCTGTGCTCTGAAGCCTGTTTCAGAATCTGAGTAGTAGACATGCGTTGTCACACACATGCCTAGAAACTCTTCCAAAATCTCAGTAAAGTTGGTATCACTTTAGAACTTAAAAAAAAAAAAAAGATTAATAGGAATATCTTGCTTTCACTGTGAGTGCTGTATCCAAATTTTATTCCAGTAGATGTGATACACATATTTCATGTTTTATTTATAAGACCCTTCCCTAGGACCCTATTGGAAGTTTGAGTTGTAAGTAGAGCTTTGAAAAGCCATTGAACTCTGACACAACTTACTAGTCTTCTGCTTCTAGATAGATACGTGTTCAAAGTTTGTATTCCCAACATTCTGACCCATCCAAAGAGTATGGCCTTTTTTTTCTTCTTTCTCTAGTATCATCAAAATTTGCCTAATGGATGATTCTCAAGGCATAGAAAGTGTGTGTGTGTGTGTGTGTGTGTTTTCTTTTTTTTTAACCTTGAAGAAGACTTTTGTTTGACTTACATCTCTTTCAACTATTGACCACTTTTTTTAGTTCCTTATATTGAAAAACTCTCGCAGAAGTTGTCAATACTTGTTTCTCTCCTTTTATTTTCTCCTATTCACTCCTGAACTTAGTGTGATGAAATGCGAGCCCTGTGATTAAATTCTAGCCCTAACATTTCCACATAAAAACACCTCTGTGCAGATCAAGGAAAAGTTTTCCAAACATATGGATCTCTTCCTTATTCATTTTTATTTCCTTCTCCCCAAAATTTCATGCAGTTTAATTCAGTCTTTACTTCAACAATATTTTTACTTATCTTTTGAAACACACGAATCTTCTATTTTTGTTGCTTCTTCCCCTCATCCTGGTTTAACATGCTGGAATAACTTAGAGCAGAGTATTCAAGTGTTTTGTGTCTGCATTTATTTCATAGATAATTTTTATCTAGTTCCATCTGTACACAAACAAGTCTCCACATTTATACCTGCAAGATCTACCTCCTCTTTGAAATCCAGGTGTTCATTTGAATCTCCATAGGAAAGTCTGGCAGGTCTTGACATTACCTTCAGATTTTCCTGCTCAAAGTCAAATTCCTGTGTTCTCTCTGTGATAATCTTACCTTTTCTCTCTTTTGTTAAACTCAGTAAGTCCTAGCTCTTTGTTTTGACATGGCTAGAACTAAAATAACTTGATTTTTTAGATGCCAGAAGGCGTCCAGTTATTTTTGTCCGGCAGACATTTGGAAACAGTTATTGAGTACCTATTGAAATACACACACTATGATAAATAGGGCCATGCAAAATATTAATGTGGAAGTATTACCGACCTAGAAACTGTGAACTTTCTAAAGGAGATAGAATAAAAATAAATAAATAAAATTAATATATAAAAAGAAGATAAAGGAGAGGGACATTTGGATTTTCTTTTTAGAGTAGGGAAGCCATATGCTAAATGGTTGAGAGTAACAAAGCTGAATAAAGACACGGAATGTTCTATACTAAAAATTGTGAGAATGTATACTTCTTCAGCCACTAAATATTTACTAAGCACCTACTATGTTCTAGAACTCTGTTTTGTGCTGTAAGTTCAATTGGTAACAAGAACAAAATGGTTCTTTTTATCGTCTCTACACTGAACCTTCCCTAAGTGAAATCTCTTATAAAAAGTTAATTGGGACCAACAAAGTGCATTAACCCGACAAGCATTTCAAAAGGGCACCACCACATGTATATGTGTCTAATATCAATTTCCACCTAAAGCATATATATATATATTTATCTACCTATTTTTGATGTATGATCACAACTATATTTATATCAAATAGTTAAGAACCAAATATATGTGGATAATAAATATGTATCCTAAATTTGGCATTCAGAAGCAAAGAGCAGGGATTAATTGAAAGTAAGAGAAGAGGAAGAGGGAGATAATGCAGGCAGAACACAGGAATCTGCCTTTGAGCGTCATTTTGAAGGGAGTGGATTTCAAGGGGGAAGCAGGTGGTGGAAGTTGTTCATAGGTAGAATGCATTAGGGAAAGATGTGCACAGGCATATTGGAGTTCTGCATTATTTTTCTTTCTGAGACCACACTCAGAAGAAATTATTCTATTTTTTCCTTGAAGTGTCAAGTTATTCTGTATTTTTATTATTTTCCTGCACTCTTTTAGAATTATCTTACATCTAATTCTAGGGAATTATTTATACATAGGGTGCATTTATGGAATTTTACAAAGTTTTTGACGTAGAGAACTAGTGTTTCTATGAAAAATTGTCCAGGAGTTTCTAAGATGTCGTTAATTATTTGTGTCAGACTAAACTGATGGAAATGAACTGGCCTAAGGTAGAAATGGAAGTTCTGGTATCGGGTATATCCCTAATCATGGAGAAGTCAGTTATAAGAGAACATGGGGAATGAGTGCTGGGCCAGAGTGAGTCCTGGTTGGAGGCACATTCAGCTGTAGGACTGTCCTGGCTTGCTCAGCCCTACTTGGTAAATAGAAAGCTGTGATATAAACCTTAATTATTCCACTTAGAAAACTGTTGATTAACTTTTGTTGTTATTCCAGTATGTCTCATGGAGTCCCATTTTGCATCCGAATCATCTCAATGATGTATTTTTGTTGTTGTTGTCGTTAAGTAGCAGACATGTATTGTCTCACATTTTTCAAGAGTGGAAGTACCAGATCAAGGTGCCAGCAAGTTTGATTTCCTCCGAGGGCTCTGTTTGCTTTCCTCTCGCTGCTGTCTTTGATGACTTCTGTATTTTTTTCTAAATGCACATGTACAGTTCCAAAAATACATACATAAAACTATTTTTCCCAGCTCTTTATAATTCCAATAATGGTTTTGAAACCTAGTGATATGTCAGCCTCTTTCACCCCTTGGTATTTTCAGGTCCATTGTTATGCCATTATGATTCCTAGTACACAGCCACACTAAGAAGGAAATGCAATCATAGCCCAGCACACGCTGAAGTGAAAGTTCCAGAAGGAAGAGGAGGAATAACACGAGAACAGAAAAAGACAACAGCACAGCAGAGGAGGGAAGACGGCGAAGTGCCTTGAACTGGCCATCAGGGCTCCCGTCTGACGTCACTGCCGAGGCGCCGCGTGGAGTCTCCTCTGTCTGAGGCGAGGCGGGAACAGCCCGGACCGACCCTCCGGTGAGCCTTGTTTATATTCTCATTAAACCCCTGCCATTGAGGCCTTCCTTGAAAAAGAAGGTAAAAATGTGAGGTGGACTAAAGGAACATAAACCCTGAAGCACGAATACAACTTTCGTGGACTGTAGCTGAAGGGCGGAGCGGACTATTTTCAGTCATTAGAACAGAAAGCTTTTGCTCCTAATAATCATCTTTCAGGACATGAAAAGCTTTTTAAAAGAACACACCGCCCACTTAGTCTCCATCTCTACAATGGATCAAAGAAGGGTGAAAAGGGTCTAGACACACAAAAGGGCTTTTCCTGAATCCAACATGCGCGATGAAGCCACAGCTGAAAATTTCCAACTTTGGTACAGAAGAACTTAAGATTTTGGTCATCTGGATGCAGACGGCTCTCCCAGATGACATCTGTGTATCTGCAATGCGTCGTCACTTTGCCCTAATGCACAGTCAGGATTACAGAGAGCATCACCGTTTTATATGTATTCTGTGTATCACACATGGTTTGTCATTGACTTGAACTGATAATAACGTGAACTCACATCATGACCAGAAAAATCATTTATGTTCTCATGACTTGTTTGTGATTTCAAAATTCAACTCTGGTTCCCAATTATATCTTAATGAATGCTGTAGGTAATTTTAGTCTACCAGAAAGTGTTAAATGAATTCTTCAAGAAGAAAAACCCAAATGTACAATCACAGTCTGAAGAATGTTTGAAAAAGAGGTAGGGCTTATAATTCCTTTAGCAACAATTTTTTGCTCATTGCACTCAGTCTCTATCTAACACCTAGAATGCAATGTAACATCCATATAACCAATGTACACAAGTTCTAAATGCTCTGGAGCTAATCGTTTCTCTTAATTTTGGATAAATGGAGACTTCTTCTGAAATGCCAAACACAAGGTTTGAAGTCGTGTAAGAATGACAAATATAAAAGGCTTAGCTGTGACCATTTCAGGTGGCTTCTACAAAGAAATACGTATTACCAAAACACACTATGTTGCTTTTGAAATTGAAGGTACTTGTTTCATTAGCTACTTAAAATATCCTGAAGAGGAGTATGATGACAGTCTCTTTGCACAATGTGCTTTTGTCCTGATGTAGCAAAAAAAATGGAGAGCAAATCATAAATACCCTACTTTATTCTAGCATTTCAGTTCATAATAACGGCGCCATTAAAATCATTATTGTTCAAAAAATATCATCAGTGTTATTAATTTTGCTTGGAATTCTTAGAACTTGATGCTGCCAATTGCTAATAGGAAATATGGTATGGAAGAAACTTAGATGAACCTTGGTCACTTGAACATGCAATGAAAACATTTCTTCATGCTACTAAACAGAGTTTAATGATTCTTAAAATTAATCTTTTTTATGTTTATATTTTCATTCTCTGGTTTCCTCTTTTATTTCTTTTGTTTTTAATGTTATCTTTATTAAAGGTTTACTGTTATTTTTATACAAATGTAAAAAATGCATACACTTTGCAAGTCTATATTTAATATTGAAGGTCAGGATTACATAAAGCAAAAGGAACAGATTTCCATTTTCATGTTTGAAAGGTCATAGCAAGTGCAAATATTTCAAACGCATTTCATTTTAATAATTTTCCTTCATATGAAATTTTATGTTCTAATCATTTCTACTGTACTAATAATCTTATTTTTTAAAAAATAATCTGTAGTGTTATTTTTTCTACTGAGATTATGTTTGGGATTTTAACAGTAAGGTAGGCCACTGCCAGATTTCGAGTTCAAAGCAACCTTTATCCAACTTGCATATGTAACCAAGGATGTATTATATACCTTAACTTTTAAAAACTATGGTAAGAGTGTGGATCCTAATCATTGATTATTTTTATGCAGGGACTGGGTGCAGTGGCTCATGTCTGTAATCCTAACACTCCAGGTGCTTGCCTGAGCTCAGAAGTTCAAGACCAATATGAGCAAGAGTGAAACCTCATCTCTACTGAAAATAGAAATACTAGCGAGGTTGCTGTGAGTTATGATGCCATGGCACTCTACCCAGGACATAGAGTGAGACTCCGTCTCAAAAAAAAAAAAAAAAAATGCAGATATTATGTTTTAGAAGGGTGTCTGCTCAATAATTTTAAGTTAAAAATCAGACTATTAAGTATGTTGGTAAAACTTATACTTTTTCCTACATAATATCACATGTCAATTATTTTTAATATAATCTTATTGGTTGTTTAAATATATAGCTATTAATAATCATCATAATAGTATTTATGCAGACTGGTTCCCAGCTACTAACAAGAGATATAAATATTATATTTGAATCTATTATTTTTATGTTTTATTCTGATTTTACTTTAAAGTATACCTACATTAGGAGAAAAATAAAATGCATTAATATATTTTAGTTGACATTTTAGCTTTTCATGTAATCAGAAGTGATCTGAAGGCCTACATATTTACACACATTTTGGATATTTTGGAAAAAGCACTGATATCTCATTATTAGACAATCTGAAATTACTATTCTCAAACTACAAGGTCAATATTTTGCTTTGAGAGTATAGTAATTATCAGGAAAATAATGAAATCATAAAAATCATTCTGAAGCCTGTGTGCTTTGTTTGGTTTTGTTTTTCCTAAGAAGAGGTGTGGTCATCTTGTAGGAAAAACAAATGGCCTCAATCAAAAACAGGTACAATTTTGTTTACTGTCTTCAATGCTGCAAAAATGATTCAGGGATTCATTTTTACTCATCCTGATGCAGCAGTATAGAGTATTAAAGGAATGGCCTTCACATTCTTTCAGACCAGGAATCAAATGCACTTCCCTTGGCAAGGGTGTAAAGTATTCAGTCAGATATCTGAACCTGCGGGAATAATCCCATTCTCAGTGAGAGTTCATTCTGGGAAGGCAACTAGAACACCATACAAGGTCTGCGGTGAGTCATCAACTTTTTTTTGAGCATATTGTACTCACATATTATATTCTTACAAGAATTATTGACGTTCCTTTGAGGATTACCAAGTACGTGGGCATTTTCATCAGAATTTCATATAGACCTGGTATTGAAAAACCACAACAGTTATATTTTGTAGGACCATTACCTAAGCAAACTGTTAGGTCAGTTACTATTGGCTCTTAAATTTTTCTTTTATAACATTTAAAATATTAGGCATTTATTTTAGGCAAAATAAATTTCATCTCATCCCACAAAGCCATAGATCCTACAAGTTACTAAATGAAAATTGTGTCAGGTGATCCACTTTAGTAACTTGAATCATAGGGATAAGGTATATTTCACTTTATCTTCCAACTCCGTGATATTAAGTTTTCTTTGTGTTTTCAGAAACGTGAGTTCTTTGTGAATTTGCTCCTCTCCTCATGGAGAGAGATTTCTCCTGACTCCTGGGTACCAATCCTGAGCATCATAAATTATTTTAATTAGATTAACTCCAGTTAGCCATTGGGAATGAAGTTAAGACATGGCAACAAAATTGCCTGAAACATCTTTAAAAGTAGCTGTCTTCATAGTACTCTCTTACTTCCTAGTAGGGTTCCCAGGGGACCACATAATAGAATCCATTTCCACTAATGCACTCAAATAGATTTTAATGGTGTTAGGTGTACAAGTCAGATGTATAAGTACCCAGATAGAAAGATGACCTCTGTTCATTGTTGAAAGGAGATCAATATTGTTTTGCCAAGATACTACATAGCTCTATCTCTCTGAGGCTCTTGTAATGCCGTAAGTAAAGAGAAATGATACCTTAGCACTCTAAACTGAAACCCCACTGAGCTTAGATCTGAAAAGATCAGCTGTGTATAGAAAATAGAAGTCAGTTCTTTTCTTTGCATTTCACAAAGGATGTATCATTTTTTGTTGAGCTTTCTAAAGCAGTACCATGATAGTAGTATTTAGGAGTTTGTTAAGAGGTTGAAGCAAATAAGTATTTCTGTAATACTGAAGTAGTTGAATTGAAATAACTGCCATCTTCTTTTCTGAGTTCAAGATGCTGCCAATTTTTTCATTCTGTGAAAAATCAGCCAATTTTTCATATTCAAAGTAGGAAGTATTTTTTTCCCCCACTGAGAATAGCAATGAAATACTGAGACTACGACTGACATTTTTCAGGAAAATAAATATTTCTTAGTATATGATATGTTTGAAAAATCCTGCCCCATTCAGAGTATCAATCCTAATAAGACCTAACGGATATAGTGACGCAAGTACTATATAGTACAAAATTCATTTTCATTACATTTTAAAAAGAGAAGGCATAATTTTAAAGTCAGTTTTAAAATGTATTGCAGTCCATGAAATAGCCATATTTAGCTATTTTGATAAAAGCAAAATCTGTATACATAGCAAATGTTATTTTTTCACCATGTTCCCTTTCCCTTTTTTGTTTATATTTAAGGTATACAACATGATTTTTTCACATATCTTTGCAGAGTAAAATGATTATTACACTCAAGCAAATTAACATAATTTATGACTGGCGTACTTTGTGTGAGAGTGAGTACCAAAAATATGCTCTTCTAGCAGATTTCCAGGATATGTGCAGTGTTATCAGCTACGGTCCTCATGCTGCATGATAGATTTCCAGACTCATTCTCCCTGTATAACTTCAACTTTGGAGTTTTGACTATCCCTACCTTTCTGCCCCATTCCACCTATGCTATGCTAACCATTTTTTCTACTCCTGTTTCTATGTAGTCTACATTTTTTTTAGATTTTAAAGATAAGTGAAATAATTTACCAGTATCTTTATTTACCTGTATTGTTTTACTTAACCTGTTGTCCACAAGTTTTATCTGTGCTGTCAAAAACGTCAAAAATTGATTCCATCATATACATGTTCCCCATGTGCTCTTATCCACTCGTCCAGGGATGGGCACCTGGCTGGTCCCATGTGACAGCTATTATGAATAATGCTACAACAAGCACGTGAGTGCACAGGTTTCTCTGAGGAGCTGATTCCATTTCCTTTGGGGAAACACCCAGCTGAGGGATTGCTGAGTCACATGGTAGTTCCATTTTTCATTTTTTGAGAAGTTTCCATATTGCTTTCCATAACGGCTGTACCAGTTTACATTTCCACAAACAGTGCACAGCAGCTCCTTTTCTTTTTTACATTGTCACCATTTGTTAACTTTTTTCTTTTTGGTAACCGCCATACTAATAGATGTAAGGTGATACCTTGTTGTGATTTTGATTTGAATTTCCCTGCTGATTTGTGATGTTGAACATACTCCGTAATAATTTATACTTCAAAACTGTTCAAAATCTATGTGAACAGCATTAGTCAGATTCATTATTTTTACCATTTGATAATACTTGATTTATTGTTATCTATCACTAGTCAGTGGAATAAAATGATAATATTTGTATGAATCAAACCACCCAACTATGAAATCAAATTGTATTTATTTCTTCTTTTACTGTGTGAAACATGATGTGAGGTTGGGGAGATAAGGATTAGGACCACAGCATCCCTGTGTTGAGTAATTCATGTGGGTAGGACGACATATACAGATAGCTGTAGTACAATTTGATTAGATTTTTGCTGCAAGAACTTTATTGTTGAGTTGTAATTGTAAAGTTTCCAAAGTCGTATTTTTTTACACTTTCCTCTTTACCCTATGTTAATCTTGAGAGGTTTATTATTACTATGGTTTTCTGAAGAGCCTATAAACAGGATTGTTAGCTATTTAAATTCAGTTCAAGTAAAAATTGTCTTCTTATTATGTAGCCAAGGCAAGCATAATAGATGGTGAGTCATAGATGGATAAAAGTTAAGGTGTTTGATCAAGATCACTGGATATTCTAGTGCCACTGATGACAGCAGACCGTGGTTTTCTACTGGGTCTTAGGGGTTCTACCCACTGCTCAATAATGACACTTGCTAATTTTTGAATGGGTTTCTGTATCACAAAATATTGGCCAAAATGATCTTCCAAAAACATTGATTTTTTAAAAAAATACTACAAGTAAAGAATTTATTTTAAACTTATACTTCAAATGAGAAATAGTAACTGCTAGTTCTGAATTTAATCCCATTCTCACATTTTCTTTATTGTTTTGAAAGGAAGCAGTTTCACACTGCTTTCTGACATTTGCAAAAATCTTCTGATTTTCAAAAGAGGTTAAGTTCCCTTTATATACTAATTGTTAAAACATAGCAAGACTTCAACTTTTCCTCTGTCTTTCTCTTTTATAAATATGTATAATATCTATTACTACTATATATAATATGTATATTTACTAATATATTATTACTTATACATACGCTGTATATACAATATATATAGTGTATACTATATAATATAGTATACATAGTAATAATATATACTATATATTGTATAATATGTATATATAGTATATATATTATTACTATGTTGTATATATAGTAAACATTATATATAGATATATATATTTATATATATATCTACAAAAGTTTGAGAGAGACTGTGTTATGGTCCATTATTTTGATTCCAAGAAATACATTCAAGAGCATTCTTTCTGATTTACTCTCACAAGTTTCAATTTGCTTGTCTTAGCAGTATTACTGGGACGGCTTCATTTGTTTACATTTCTTGATTTTTGTGAATCTCAAAACTTATGTAATGACCCACATCTGTGAGTCACATACATCAACCTTTGAGGACTCAAAATTTAAAAAGCCCCAAACCATAGACTAAGAAGTGGTATTTCACATTATAAAAGATTTTTTATGTTAAAAAAAAGCTCACTACAGGAATCCTTTATTTGAAATATTTCATGATTTGCAAGTAAGCACTTAAATTCAATAAGAATGGCTTATTATTTCACAGGTAAAATATAGACAAGAAAATCGTGAAGTGAAAGTGTTAGCAGCCATCAACAGTGGGTAAAATCAACCAAAATTAAAGTTGGGTGCACATAGCTGAGACCTACTTAGGGCCGCCTTTTCAAGGTTTTATACTACTTTAATGAGAAAAATTTTTATTTACAAAAGTGAAAGGCAATAGTTCAGGCTCTAAAAGGGAAATAATTTATCCTTTCAAAATCACAAATGCATATGGGGAATGTTTTAAGTAATTTAAACTCCCTAACTGTTACTGAAATTTATAAATGAAATTACTTCCATCTGGGAGTATGAAATAAATGGAAATTCAGCTTTTCAATAAAATAGGACAAGAAGCCAAGTTTTTATTTGCCTTACCTATTTAAAGCATACTCATTCTGAAATCAAAATTCTATAATAGGTTGGAAAGATTTCTGTTATTCTTTATACTTAGGCAAGTTCGTTGTTCAAGATTTTCTAAGGGACTGATTTACTTACAAAGCCCAGTTCCAGTACCAGAGGAAATGGGGCAGTACATGCCGGAGGCTCATGAGAATAATCCAGTGCAGCATAGATCCTAGAATCACTGGGGCGGGGGAGACAGCACAGGGCTGGAGCTGGTGCTCACCAGCCTTTGTCTGTCTCTCTCTTTAAAAGGAGCGTATTGTTTTCTACTAAAAGTAGAACATAAACATCTTAACACAATAACTAAGAAAATGACATAAAGGCTATGTTACCCAGTTTGAAGAAAATATTTCAAATTGTATGTGAAAACACCACACTGTACCCCATGATTGCATTACTGTGCACAGTTAACATTTAATAAAACAAAAAAGGAGCAGATTGTGAACATTGGGAAAATCTCACTGCTCTGTTTCTCCTCCTCAATTTTTTTTTCTCTATGACTTCCAAATATCTCACTCTTTCCTATACTTTTCCAAAATTATTATGTTCCCATGTCGGGAGAAAAATAGTGTATTGAGGTAGAGAGAGGAAATTTATTTTTCTTATTTTTTTTTAATGATATTCCAGAATGAACAGGAGAAAAGCTGCCCCCAGGAGCCATGCTACTACAGCAGAAGACTTGGGTTTTATTGAAATAGAATTACACTGAATTTAATTTTTAAATTTTAAAATTTAGGTGCCAATTTTTGGCCCAGTTTTCTAGAGAACTAAAGGATTAATTTCAGTCCATATGCACACAAGATCTGGTTCTTTCAAATTCATTGGTTGGTAAGAGAAGGCTGAAAATAAAAAGGAAGAAAGAAAAAGAAAACAGAAGGAAGCAAGACTCTGGTTTATTTTATTGTGTATTTAGACTTCAGTTTTTAGTTAAGTTCTCATCAGATCACAGAATGAAAAAATCATCTTGAATAGTGCCTTAAATTATGCAAATTTATTTAGAATTTAAAGTAAATACTTTCTTCAAATATTGAATAGGCCAAGGATTCAAGAAATGGTTTGTTTATTTTTATTCAGCTACTCATTTCTTGTAAGGATAAACTGATTTATGTCCGTGTGTAAAATGTATCTGTCAAATGAAGTTTGATAAACATAGGTGTCAAATGTTAAAATATCACGAGTAATCTAAAAACCTTGTATCAGTAACAGTAAACTTTTGCCTTTCAGGTATTGCTCTTTATGAGCCATGTATAAAATTATGGAAAAGCTCCAAATTTGGAATTGGCCTTCCAAATTTTAAAACATTGATTTTTGTAACTAGAACACACATCACACACCTGCTTTAGACATAGGAAAGATATCTTTTACTTCTTATGAAGTAAAAGTGGCTCAAAGTGGCTTATAGAGTGAAAACAATACCTGTCCCTGAGGTAAAAGGGGGAAACCCTGTTACCTTTCAAGTCTGTTCTACTTGCATAATATGATAATTCTACATACTACTGACCAGTTCTCTCCCCTTTCAACAGCAAATCAGTGTTTGGCAGTAGCTGAGACTTTTGAGAATCAAAAGACTTTTTGAAGATGGGATAAAGTTCATTTGAAAGGCAGTGCAGACCTGACACCTGGGTCTGGTGTGTGGGCTTGTAGCCACAGTGAGGACAGTGCCGGCTGAACTGGGTGGTGCTGGGTGCTGTGGAGGACCTTTGCAAGTTGCTCTGAGAAACCTCAGGCAGAAGACAAATGAGAGTAAAAGCCTCAAAAAAGAATGGGAAGGGGTCTTGCTCTGTCTATGAGGAGGGGGCAGATGGAGATAAGAAGTGCAAAGAGTCGGAGAGAATGCCCCCAGAGGTGTGCTGTCTTGCACACAGCAGTACCGTGAGCCCACAAGCACTTTGCTTGGTGGGAAGTCCCCAGAACCAGTGACCTAACACTCAACCGGTCTTTGTCTCTGTCCTGCCTATTGTGGGAGGGAAAGAGGGAGGGAGCACTGTGGGGAGGGGCGGAAGGCTCCAGCATTAGCTACCCACCCTTTCATTTGTGGTAAAATTATTCAAATTATTGCTAAGAATCATACTTGATATTTTGGTAAACAGATGTTATGATTATTCAACTGTTTTTCCTAATTCTTAGAAACATAATCCAGTGTTTTTGTTCTTTTGTTTGTTTATTTTGTGCAACTCAAAATAAAGGAGTATTCTATTCAAAGGACTAAATGTATAAACAAATGACAAGTAAGCCTTATGATGAGCTGAATAAGATAACTTATCTTTTTTCTTTTTTTTTTTTTTGAGACAGAGCCTCAAGCTGTCCCCCTGGGCAGAGTGCTGTGGCTTCACAGCTCACAGCAACCTCCAGCTCCTGGGCTCAAGTGAGTCTCCTGCCTCAGCCTCCCAAGTAGCTGGGACACAGGAGCCCGCCACAATGCCTGGCTATTTTTTGGTTGCAGCCATCATTGTTTGGCGGGCCCGGGCTGGATTAGAACCTGCCACCTTAGGTGTATGTGGCTGGCGCCTTAGCCACTTAAGCCACAGGTGCCAAGCCAAGATAACTTTTCAAAAACGGGAACAGAGATTGAGTATTCACATTTGTGTCAACCTCTAAAAACATTAAACCAGGGGCAAGACTAAAAGGTTTTATGCTATAACTTTTATTATTTCATAAAAAATCATCAGTCTACTTTTAAAGAAAGCATAATTAATTAAATTATCTACTGTGACAATTCCTAATTAAATAACAATAATTTAATTACCTTTTAATATGTCTCTATTTTTACAGAGAACTTTTCTCTCTCAGAATCTGCTAATTTTAATCTCATTAAATTTCTTAGACTATGTCAATGTGACCAAAACCACTATAATTTTAACTGCCTACTGTACAGTGAGAACACTTTCATAATATCATAATTTACATAAACATATCTATGCCATACATATTAGATTACATATGCACTTGAGATATACATTGTCAAACTTTTTGCTTTTTATATTTTTATTTTTATTCATAGTAATGCATTTTTATATCATTGGATTCTTGATGCTGTTAAATGCTTAAATGAAGAGAAAACAAAAGTATTAACTTTCATCAATTTCCTGCACATTATGCTAGGTTTTAATAATATTTAACTAATATGTTAACCCACATGAATATGAAGAATTTAATTTCTTTTTCACATACAGCTGATATTTTCCTCCTCTTAAATGCTTAACCTCCTACCCAACAGTTAACAGCAGTAACAATAGTAAAAGAAATGTTTACTATGTCTGAAAAGTTTAAACTTAGTCTAACCCAGTTTGGATCAATCACCTGAGTTAATGCTTAGTGTCTGTCAAAAACTGTCAGATGACCTTGTCAGCACCCTTTCTGGGGTTCCAGGGAGATGGAAACAAGGCAGGCATGGTCTTCTTTGTAGAAGAACAGGTCTGTCATGGAAGTGTCTTGCCAGGTGGAATGTATGACTGAAAGGTGACGTGGTCGTTAACGGTAATACGACCCTTCGACCTCCATGACTGAGACTCACCTTGGCCCACCTGCAGCTGCAGCTTGTTTCTCTGCCAGCGCCTTCACTGTCTGTTGGCTTTGGAATCTACTTTGTCCTGCGTGCTCTTAGGACTCCTGGTAATAGGGAAGCAGAATTGTCATAGGTTCTGACACACTTTACAAAGACGGTTTACAATATGATTTCAGAGTCTGAGGTATCCACATAAAATGTAGAGAGGACTACTAGTTGTATAAATCTGCAATTTAAATAGGAGATCTCAGCCAGAAATATAAAATTTGGAGATTATCAACTTACATCTAGTATTTAAGCAATAAGACCAAATAAGATTGGTACGGGAATATAGAAATATAATAAAAACAGAAAATAAAAGAGACAACAAAGGCTCATGTTTCATTTTTTTTTAAATATACTTAAAGTTTTACCAATATTTTAAGTTAAGAATTACATTGTTCATTCGTGAATTACTTCTAAGAAGGCTATATGTGGACTTCTAGATTCTTAAGTGTGGAATTTTGACTGAATCCAAATTTTACAGAAGGCTGCTCTGAAAACTCAAGAAGACCATAGATTCCTAAACCCTCATCAAGGCACCATGTCAACTTGGCTTGAATAGATCCTTAATATTTATGTCACAGCCAGGCTGAGCCAAGTTATCTTATGAACTAAAACCCACGGAAACACTCAGATACATATTTCCTGTCTTTTTCACTATGAAATGAGGAAATCACTAAAGCAGAGTTGGCTTGCAGTTATATTTGTCTTGCTAGCTTTTGGAAGTAAAATATAAGTGATTTGAAGACTGCAGTAATTTTAGATCATTTTCTCTACTTATTTAAATAACAGTTCCCTGAATAATGTAAGAATTATGCTTGAAGTTTTTAAATGATATGGAACTGTTGCCATGTGTTAGTGTAAAAGGAAATATAGTCTAATTTTCCAAAAAAAGACACAGAATATCTTAGACACCTTCCAAAAAATCTGTTGTTGATCACAGTCAAATTATGCTATTATTATACACGTGTCTAACTTTTGTCTTCAGTTTCAAGAATTTTGCAACAAAAGGAAAATCTTACTTCAAAATGTATCCGTAACAATTAAAAATTAAATAAGTTAAAAAAGAAAAAGTGAAGACATCTAGTTATCTGCTTACAAGGGTGGATTTATTTCTCATATTCTTTGACCAGAATTTAAGTGGTATACCTGATGCAAGTGGAAATTTGTGTTTATAAGTAAATTTGGACTGTCTTCATTTCCCTTACATCAAGTTAGATAAAGGCAACTATGTCATTTGGGTAAAGCGTGTGCTTTTGTGCCTAGATGTGAGCTAGAACCTCAGCATGTGTCACTGCTGTGAATCTGGAAAGTTCCTCCCCTCTTTGGTCTTCTTCCATCTATTACATTCAAGGATAAAACAATAAAAGAATCATTAAGAAAGAAATAATTAAGGTGGTGTATATGAAAGCATCTAAGCATTTTGTCTTAGACTTTCCATTTTATTTATTCCATTTTTATTTCATCCTTTTCTTTCATTCTCTGCACACTTTTCCTTACAGATCTGCGTGTGTGGTATTAGCTTAGCAGCCTGTTTCCCACTTCCTAACCCCCAATCTGTCAGTGAGAAAGATCTAGGTTTCTTTTGCAAAGACCCTTTATATGCAGAAGTTAATCAAATATGGGTTGGCTATTTGGCTTCACACTCTATGAAAAGATAAGTCTTACCGTTTTTGGCGACTATTTAAGAGGCTCAGCCTCTTACTCTCCAGGAGTCAGGTTAGCGAGGCAGACTCCAGAAAGGAGTCAAAGGAACTTGAGGCAGCCACTCTGTGCCCTGCTCAAACCCTCTTTGGCATCTCTCTCCTCATTAGAGTAGTTCCTAGAATTCTCTGAAACCAACATGCTCCAAAGTCAAGAGGTTTGAAGGATTTGGAAACAACATATTCTTCATTCAGTTAAAATTGATTTGAATATCAAGGATGTCTTAAGAAAGCTGGGCTGCATTCATTCAGGGTGTGTGTTTTTCTCCAACTCTCAGGGAGTTGGGGTGACAGAGGTCATGGGTGACACTCTGGAGTTGGAGCTTGGTGTGTGTGCAGAATGCCCAGGGCCTTTTTATCAAGCAGCTTTCCAGGTTTTAGCTCCCCTCCACTCTGAGCTTCCTTACCAGACAGGGAATGAAAGGACAGGGCAAGCACAGAGACTAGAATGAATGCCCTAGTGGACACAGTGGGCTCCACGGCACTGTCTTAGAACTGCCTTTCTTTGGAGATGCCTCAGGAATCAACTGGGGTTGTGGTGAGGATAGGCATTTAGGACAGAGACAGCAGTAAGGGCTCCCTTCAGGGATCACCCCTCTGTTTTGTCAAGAGCAGTTCCACTTTTTTGTATTTCTATTTGAGAATGTTACGTGTTATTTCATTTGAAGAAAAACCATTAACTACTGAAAAATGAAAAGATGAGATCATGGCAAGCCCTCACTGGTTTGGTGTCTCAGTGTCCCAGTTCTCCCCAAACCAACTTTCTAACCTCTCCCCACTACAGTCCTTCTATACCTTGAGTAATTTGCTAATAAATCTGAAACTAATTTGGTCTAAAGTGTTAATGGCTGATAATGATTTAATATGTTTCCCCACCCAGGGAACACATTTGCATTTTAATAGAGGTCTTACTGGCAATTTTCTTAACTCAAATGAATGACTTTAATGGTGGGCATTTGAGGTGCAGCAGGGACCAATTTCAGCCAAAGAACTTTTCCAGTATCCCCAAAATACACCATGTAGTCTGGCAGCTTAATGTTAATGCTGCTAATGCTCTTTGTGGATTCATCTTTGTAGGGAATGGTACTCATCATTTTTGTTGAGCTTTGTATTTAGACCAAGCACTTTTTTTTTTTTTTTATGAAATCATAGCTGTGTACATTAATGCAGTCATGGGGTACAGTGTGCTGGTTTTATATACGATTTGAAATATTTTCATCAATCTGGTTAACATAGCCTTCATGGCATTTTCTTAGTTACTGTGTTAGGACATTTATATTCTACATTTAGAAAGATTCACATGTAACCTTGTAAGATGAACCGTAGGCGTGACCCCACCAATCACCCTTCCTCCACCCATCCTCCCCCCTTCCCTCTCCCCTTTCCCCCTTTTCTTGGGATATAATTGGATTGTAGTTTTCATATGAAAGCTAGAAATTAGTTTCATAGTAGGGCTGAGTACACTGGATACTTTTTCTTCCATTCCTGAGATATTTTGCTAAGAAGAATATTTTCTAGCTCCATCCATGTAAATATGAAGGAGGTAAAGTCTCCATCTTTCTTTAAGGCTACATAATATTCCATGGCTGGTAGGAATACAAACTAATATGTTCCTTTTGGAAAGATGTTTGGAGAACACTTAGAGAACTAAAAATAGACCTGCCATTTGATCCTACAATTCCTCTACTAGGTATATATCCAGAAGACCAAAAATCACACTACAACAAAGATATTTGTACCAGAATGTTTATTGCAGCCAAATTCATAATTGCTAAATCATGGAAGAAGCCCAAGTGCTTTTCTTGAGAGTCAGGTTCTTTCATCCATCAGTATGGTCACATGTCAACATGCATCCAGCTTCAACCTCTCTGAAATTAAAGGCTTTAAATAGTAAAGTCCAAATATGCCTCAGTTCTGAAACAAAAGGTCAACAATCCCCAAGGGAAAAAGAGGGAAACAAAGAAAAAAAAAAAGAGGGAGAGAGAAACAAAGGATCTTTAATACTACAGGTTAAAATAGAAATAAAAATATGTCATGTGTTGTTATTATTCATTTAAGAAATTTTTGCTCGTTGTCAAATTAGAGAAAAAAGATCCCGCCACAAATCTAGTCATGAGAAATAAACAATGACCAAATACTAAATATTTCTGTGTTCCAAGGCTTGTTGTTCTTGCTCAATTCTGTCTATTTCACTTACCTTTTTCACTCTAATAAAAGGAATCATTTCCCTGTAGCAAGACCACTTTAGCATCCACTTGGAAAAGAGAGAGAGAGGGAAGGAAGGAAGGAGAAAAAGAAAGAAGAGAGAGAGAGAGAGACAGAGAGAGATCCAACTAAGAGATGGTAGGTAGTCTTGTATTTCTCACTCTCTCTATTTTTATTTAATTTTCTTTATTAAATCATAACTGTGTACATTAATGCAATTATGGGATACCTTGTGCTGGTTTTATATACAATTTGAAATACTTTCACAAAACTGGTTAACATAGCCTTCACCACATTTTCTTAGTTATTGTGTTAAGACATTTATATTCTACACTTAGTAGATTTGACCTGTACCCTTGTAAAATGCACCATAGGTGTGGTCCTACTAATTATTCTCCCTCCACCCATCCTCCCTCCCCCACTTTCTGCTTCATCTTGGGCTTTAGTTAGGTTATAGCATTCATATGGAAACATTCTATAGCCAAGACATTACTCAGAAATAAAAACAAATCAAGAGGAATCATGCTACCAGACCTCAGACTATACTATAAATTGATAGTGATCAAAACAGCATGGTATTGGCACAAATATAGAGAGATAGATGTATAGAACAGAACAGAGAACCAAGAGAAGAACCCAGCTCTTACCATCCTCTGATCTTCGATAAACCAATGAAAAACATTTAGTGGGGAACAGACTCCCCATTTAACAAATGGTGCTATGTGAACTGGCTGGCAACTTGTAGAAGACTGAAACTGGACCCACACCTTTCACCTCTAACAAAAATTAACACTCACTGGATAAAAGACTTAACCTTAAGACATGAAACTATAAAGATTCTTGGAGAGAGTGCAGGGAAAACACTTGAAGAAATTGGCCTGGGAGAATATTTTATGAGGATGACCTCCCCCAGGCAATTGAAGAAATACCAAAAATGCATTACTGAGATCTGATCAAACTAAAAAGCTTGTCCACAGCCAAGAACACAGTAAGTAAAGCAAGCAGACAGCCCTCAGAATGGGAGAAGATATTTTCAGGTTATGTCTCTGACAAAGATTTAATAACCAGAATCCACAGAGAACTCAAACATATTAGCAAGAAAAGAACAAGCAATCCCATCTCAGTGAGGGCAAGGAACTTAAAGAGCAAATTCTCTGAAGACAAGCACACAGCCTACAAACACATGAAAAAATGCTCATCATCCTTAATCATCAGAGAAATGCAAATCAAAATCACTTTGAGATATCATCTAACTGCAGTAAAAGTAGCCCACATCACAAAATTCCAAAACCATACATGTTGGTAAGGATGTGGAGAAAAGGGAACACTTCTGCACTGCTGGTGAGAATTCAAACTAATACGGTCCTTTTGGAAAGATATTTGGAGGTCATTAGGGAGCTAAAAATAGACCTGCCATTCAATCCTTCAATCTACCAGGTATATATCCAGAAGACCAAAAATCACTTTATACCAAACATATTTGCCCCAGAATGTTTTTTGTAGCCCAATTCATAATTGCCAAGTGATGGAAGAAGCCCAAGTGCCCATCAACCCATGAATGGATTAAAAAATTGTGGTATATGTACATCATGGAATATTATGCAGCCTTTACCTTATCTATGGTTACATGGATGGAGCTGAAACATATTCTTCTTAGAAAAGTATCTCAAGAATGGAAGAAAAAGTGTCCAATGTACTCAGCCTTATGAAACCAATTTCTCTTTTTATTTTTAACCCAGAGATTATTAGACCAGTTCTATCTGTGTCATGTACTAGCAGGAGGGTTATATATATGGGCAATGACTGGCTTAAAGTGACCAACATTAGATTATGTTCTCTGCACTGAGAACATCTCCAGCCAATTTAGAATGGTGCAGCCAATTTAGACTGGCACTGCATTTGTACTGGAAACGGTGTGTGAATGTCTAGGACTGATGGGCTCTCAGATGTTAGAGCTGCAGAAATGAAGCAGGAGAGCCTCAATATTCCATTGACTTCCGGCTTCATGACAATCCCATTAAATGACTCCCAAGGGGGTCACCTGATTTCCTCTTTGTGGCTTTCACATGTGTTTTATAGTATTTCTTCTGAGAAAATCACTTCTGTAGATATTTTCTGTAGACGCTTATGAAGCTACATGCTTCAAATTCTGACTTGAGCTGAAGATTTCACTTTAAATGAATTATGTTTATAAAGAACCAAGCCCAGTCTCATTCCTGTATAAACATTTAATTCTGATAGTATTCTTTGTACATTCCTCACCATTTTGTTGATAATGACATTATCACAAAACTTCCTGAGCAGGAATATTTCTCAGATGTGTGGATACTGCTGTCCTTTGAGAAAAAGAAGCCAAATAAAATTATTGAAGAAAATTCTAGGAGAATTATTTTTAAATAGTTTCTAGGTGCAAAGTCTAATTGAATTTTTTGAAAAAAAAATCTACAGTTAAGTAAGTATTAATGGCCTCTCCTATTTCAAAGATATTTTCAAATAGATGGTATCTCAAATTTAGTATCAACCCTTTTCTTTTGCCAGTTCTCTCTGTCCTTTGTTGAAAAACTATTAAATGTTTCTATTACACCTTTTCAGGACAGTTGTCCCAAAAATAGTTTTTCTGAATGTCAGTTTTGCTTTATAAAAATAAAAAGTACTATTCACATCTTGTTTGAAAATGCAGCTCTTACTGAAGAACCAGTTAACCGGAATCACTGGTAACATTAACCTCCTGAAAAACTAGGGTAAAACTTGTCCACAAGTCATTAAAACACTAATTTGGGTTTCAATCTGTTGGATAAACAGAGAGTGTCCTCAGTGAGCGCCATTTCCTGAGTGTCATCATGCTGGGCTGGACTTCACAGAGAGATTTGCATCTTTTGCTTCATATTTGAGTTCTGAGGTATGATTAATACAAGGGTCATTTCTTGTGAAAATTGTTAATAATTTCATCATTTGTCCAGATTTTTCTCATAATCATTTGCTATTTAAGTGAAATTGTTTTATTAAACATTATGTCACCATTTTCCTGAATTGGTTTTTCCTCAGTGGTTCACTAGCCCAAAGGCGTCATTTTATACATTACTCACAAATACATATGATGACACCTTTCGTGGCCTCTGGACTGGATTTGATCCTTCCATGGATACGTGGGTCATTTTCTTATGATAAATATGGTTTTTCCCCCTCCATTTTATCTTTAAATATTACTACCCATCATCTCCCAGCACTCATATTCAATGTACTGGCAAATTTCTTATTTTAGCTTCCTTATCTTTTAACTTTTAAAAAATATCCACCCTATATACATACATACGAGATTGGACAATGAGGTTGGTGAACTCCTCCTAGAAAAAGTGCTACACACCCCACTGCTGCGCATCCCTGCGGTCGTCTTCCGGGCTGTCCCCTTGGCCGTCCTCACTATTTGTGCCTGTGTCCCAATGTTCTCATTGTCCCTTCTTACAAGGACACCACTTATATTGGATCAGGGCTCACCCTATTGACCTCATTTTAACTTAATCACCTCTGCAACAATCCAATATAGTCGCAATCTAAGATATTAAGCAGTTTGGGTTTCACATATATATTTGAGGGGGGCATAATTCATCCCATAATAGTAGGAAATGCTTTCTCTTATACTTTATCAGGAATTACTCTAATTAGGATAAACACTAGAAATCTAACAATCCAATAATGTTTGCTGGTCATCTACCTAGTTTAAATCCTTCAGAGACACACTGTTATGTGGTAACTGATTTCCTTTAACTTAATTTTCAAGAAGTTGAAAATACATACATATCGTTGAGCTATTGTGCCTTATAAGGATGGCAGCCATCACTTTCTCATTGTTCCCCTATTTGCCCTTCAGTAAAACGTTGATCGCCGTCTTCTGTGTGCCAGGTACTGTTCAGGTGATGAACAAGAGGTTTGAGTCTCCAAGTTCACGGAGCTCACACTGCACTAGGGGCGAGAGGAAATGCATGTCTATAGTGTTTCTCCCTTCTCCCAACCTGCTGTAGCTCATCCTCAGGGGAGATGTGGGGGTCCAGTTAGAGTCTGCTTCACAAGCTGCACCTCTATGTACCTCTCAGTAACTCTTACATTAACTTGCCTTCCCAGATCCCGCAAAACCCCATGTTCTCCTGTTAATCCCACTTCCACTGTCATCATCGCTGCACCACATGCCCATTTTTGTCTTTGTTTCTCTGCATGATTAAAAACATATTTTTAGAGTCTGGATTTTCTTTGAGTCATGCCCCAGCTCTGCTTTGTGATCTTGGAGAAATTAATTTTATTTTCTCTAAGCCTCCATTTCCTTGTATTTAAAATAAAGACCGACTAGTACTCACCTCCTAGGACTGGTGTAAGAATAAAAATGATATAAAGCCTTTAACAATGGTGTCTACTGGATAATACCCCCATTCACTAAGAGGACGCTACCGTTTTATCATCAGTCTCACCATGTCACTGGAATAGCTTTCTAGCTGTACGGTGTCTGCTTTATTTTTCACACAGAGCTGCTGGAATGATTGTTCTAAATCTCAAATCTGATCACGTTATGTCTCTAAATAAGATCTGTCGATGACATTTCCCAAACTTCAGAAACACAGTCCCTTGCAATTTGATCCCTATCACTTGGATTCCAACCTCTGCCACACTCAGGTGAACAAATTACTCACCGTTTCGTGAAATCATCAGCCTCCTCTTTCCTTTGTCATGTCACGAGCCCGCCCTTTCTATCTGTAAGAAGTTTCCACCACTTGCTCAATCTGGTGGACTGTATTCATCTTCTGAGATAAGACTCCAGCATTATTTTCCCAAACACGGCTTTTGACGCTTCTGAGCAAGAGGCCCCCCCATGTGTTTCCTGCCTGTCTGGTCTCACCTCTGACTTTTCTTTTGGACTTTCATGCCCCTGTCTGCTTTTAGCCAGTGCAGTTGTTAGGACTTTCTTTTCTTTTCTTTTTTTTTTTCCCTTTCTTTCTTTCTTTCCTTTTTTTTTTTTTTTTTTTGTGTGTGTGCAACTGAGGAATAAATTTTCATTTATTGTTAAGTCATTGACATTGAGGGTTATTTATTACAGTAGTCAGCATATCTTGGCAGGGACTCATTGAAAAGGCCTCTGCTATCTGAGCAACTGATTTGGGAGAGACAGAGCATGGGGGGAAATAAGGCTGGAGCACTTGTTTAAGTGCTTGCACAAATTGGGGAAATGCAGGGTGAAGAAAGTATAAAACAACCAGGTAATAGTCACAGGGATCAAAGATTAAGTTCCAAAAAAATCAAGGACTGGAAAGAAGTATAAAATCAAAATTTTTATATGACTTGAGATCTTGATTTGTCGTACAGCTTACCTGACCAATGAAACTATGTTACAAGTGTATATTTCTGTCAACAAGTACCTTTTTTCCTTTTATTTAGTCATATAGACATAGATCATGAATACATTTGTGCATTTGTGGGGTACAATGTGTTGATTTTTTTAAACAATTTAGAGTGCTTACGTCAAACTAATTAATATAGCTTTCACCTAATTTACTTAATTGTCGTCTTAAGACATTTTTGTTCTGTACTTGATAGATTTGACTTGTATCCTTATAGGGGTGGTCCCAGTATTTAGCCTCCCTCTATCAAACTTCTCCCCCCCTCCCAATTCCCTCCACCTCTCTCTTTCATCCTGGGCTATAGTTGTGATCTATCTTTCAAAAGAAAGTATGAGTATTATAAATTGATTTCATAAAAGTACTGAGTACATTGGATACTTTTTCTTCCATTCTTGAGATACTGTACTAAGAAGAATATGTTCCAGCTACATTCATGTAAATGTAAAAGATGTAAAGTCTCCATCTTTTTAATGCTGCTTGGCATTCCATGGTGTACATATACCACTATTTATTGTTCCATTCATGGATCGATGGGCACTTGGTCTTCTTCCATGACTTAGCAACTATTAATTGAGCTGAAAAGAATAATGTGGTGCAACTATCTTTATTGCAAAGTGGGTTTTGGTCTTTTGGATATATATACATAGTAGAGGAATTGCAGGATCAAATGGCAGGTCTATGTTTAGATCTCTGAGTGTTCTCCAAACTTCTTTCCAAAAGGAATGTATTAGCTTGCATTACCACCAACAGTGCAGAAATGTTCCTTTTTCTCCACATCAATGCCCATATCTGTAGTTTTGGGATTTTGTTATGTGGGCTACTCTTACTAGAGTTAGATGATATCTCAAAGTGGTTTTGATTTGCATTTCTCTGATGATTAAAGATGATGAGCATTTTTTCATGTGTCTGTAGTCAATGTGCCTGTCTTCTTCAGAGAAGCTTCTGTTCAAGTTTCTTTCCCACAATGAAATGAGATCACTTGTTCTTTTCTTATTAATAAGTTTGAGTTCTCTGTGGATTCTGGTTATCAGACCTTTGTCAGAAACATAACCTGCAAATATCCTCTCACATTCCAAGGGCTGTCTGCTTACTTTACTTACTGTGTTCTTGGCTGTGCACAAGCTTTTTAGTTTGATCGGATCCCAGTAATGTATGTTTGTTATTGCTTAAATTGCCCAAGGGGTCCTCCTCATAGAGTATTCTCCCAGGCCAATTTCTTCAAGGGTTTTCCCTGCACTCTCTCCAAGAATCTTTACAGTTTCATGACTTAAGTTTAAGCCTTTTATCCAGTGAGAGTCCATTTTTGTTAGAGGTGAAAGGTGTAGGTCCAGTTTCAGTTTTCTACAAGTCACCAGCCAATTAACCCAGCACCATTTGTTAAATAGGGAATCTTTCCCCCAATTTATATTCTTGATAAGTTTATCAAAGATCAAATGATGATAAGTGTCTGGGTTCATCTCTTGGTTCTCAATTCTGCTCCACATGTCTACTCCTCTATATTTGTACCAGTACCATTCTGTTTTGATCACTATAGATTTATAGTATATTCTGAAGTCTGGTAGTGTGATTCCACCTGATTTATTTTTCTTTCTGAGTAATGTCTTGGATATTTGAGGTTTTGACCTGTTTCCATATAAAATGAAGTACTAATTTTTCAAATCTTTAACATAATGACAGTGGTACTTTAGTAGGGATTGCATTAAATCTGCAGATTGCTTTGGGTAGTATGGACATTTTAACAATGTTGATTTTTCCCAGCCATGAGCATGGTATGTTTTTCCATTTGTTAACATCTTCAGCTATTTTTTTTCTCCAGTTTCATAGTTCTCTTTATAGAGATCTTTCACAATCTTTGTTAGGTACACTCCTAGATATTTCATCTTCTTTGGCACTACTATAAAATTAATAGAGTCCTTGACTGTTTTTTCAGCTTGACTATTGTTGGTATATATAAAGGCTACTGATTTGTGAGTATTGATTTTGCATCCTGAGATGATGCTGTATTCCTTGATCACTTCAAACAGTTTTGTAGTTAACTCCCTGGGGTTTTCCAGATATATAATCATATCATCTGCGAAGAGTGAAAGTTTGATCTCCTCTGACACTGTATGGTTGCCCTTGATAGCCTTCTCTTGCCTGATTAGATTGGCTAAGACTTCCATTACAATGTTAAAAAGAAGTGGGGACAATGGGCAACCTTGCCTGGTTCCTGATCTGAGTGGAAACGTTTTCAATTTTACTCCATTCAACATAATATTGGCTGTGGGTTTGCTGTAGATGGCCTCTATCAGTTTAAGAAATGTCCCTTCTATACCAATTTTATTAAGTGTTCTGATCATGAAAGGATGCTGGATATTATCAAAATTTTTTTCTGCATCAATTGAGAGAATCATATGGTCTGTTTTTTTTTATTTTTTTTATGTGATGTATTATATTTATAGATTTATGTATGTTGAACCAGCATTGAGACCCTGGGATAAAACCTACTCAGTCATGGTATATAATTTTTTGATGGGTTGCTGGTTTCTGTTTGCTAGGATCTTATTAAATATTTTTGCATCAATATTCATTAGAGATATTTTCTTTTCTTCTTGGGTCTTTTCCTGGTTTGGAGATCAGGGTGATATTTGCTTCATTAAATGTGTTGGGAATTATTCCTTCTTTTTTGATGTATAGAAAAGGTTAAGTAATATAGGTACTAGTTCCTCTTTAAAGTTTTGGTAGAATTCTGAGGTGAATCCATCTGGACCCACACTTTTTTTGGGGGGGAGGGAGACTGCATATAGTTGATGCTATTTCAGAACTTGATATAGGCCTGTTCATTATTTCCACTTTTTTTTTTTTTTGACTAAGTCTAGGAAGGTTGCATACTTCCAAGTATTGCTCTATTTCCTTCAGATTTCCATATTTCTGATAATAGAGTTTTTTGTAACATGAATTAAGGTATTTTTCAATTTCTAAGGAGTCTGTTCTTATTTTGCTTCTGCCATTTCTGATTGATGAAATTAGGGATTTTACTCTTTTATTTATGTTTAGGTTAGCCAAAGGTTTATTTATTTTACTGACCTTTTCAAAAAACCAACTTATTTATTTATTTTCCTCTGTGAAACAAAGGAAATTTGCAAGTATTTTGCAACAAAGGAATTTGCAACAAAGGAATTGCAAGTATTTAGTATTTTTGCAGTTATTTTGGCTGGGGCTGGGTTTGAACCAGCCACCTACAGCATATGGGTCCAGCGCCCTACTCCTTTGAGCTACAGGTGCTGCCCAGCTTTTCGATTTATTGATCTGTTGTATAATTCTTTTGTTTTCAATTTCATTTGATTCTGTTCCAATTTTGTTTATTTCTTTTCTTCTGCCAGGTTTGGGTTTGGAATGTTCTTCCTTTTCTAGTTGTTTGAGATATCCCATTAAGTTGTTGACTTCCTCTCTTTCCATTCTCTTGAGAAAGGCTTTCAATGCTATAAATTTCCCTCTTAAGACTGCCTTTGTGAGGGGCGGTGCCTGTGGCTCAAAGGAGTAGGGAACCAGCCCCATATGCCAGAGGTGGCAGGTTCAAACCCAGCTCTGGCTAAAAAACTGCAAAAAAAAAAAAGACTGCCTTTGTAGTATCCCAGACGATCTGGTAATACATGTCTTCATTATCGTTTTGTTCTAAAAATTTGGTAATTTCCTTGTTAATCTCATTTGTGACCCAGCTATCATATGCAGATTCCTGTTATTACTGAGTTTACCTTTTATTTCAGGATGGTCCAGGAAGATACAAGGAATAATTTCTATTCTTTTAAATAGGCTGAGGTTAGACTTATGATCTAAGATGTGATCAGTTTTTGAGGATATTCCATGGGCTGATGAAAAGAATGTGTATTCAGTTTTGTTAGGATGAAATGTTCTGTAGATGTGTGTTAAATCCAATTGTTGAATGGTTAAGTTTAAGTCTAAAATTTATTTTCTCATTTTCTTACTGGAGAATCTATTCAGAACTGCCACAGGGGTTTTAAAATCTCTGACTATTATGGTGCTTGAGGAAATCAAGTTGCACATGTCTGTTAGGGTCTCTCTTATAAATTGAGGCACATTCTTGTTGGGTGCATAAATGTTAATAATTAACATCTCATCATGTTGAGTGTTTCCTTTAACAAACATGAGGTGACCATCACTATCTTTCCTTACTTTTGTTAGTTTAAAGCCTATTGTATCTGTGAATAAAATTGCAACATCTGCTTTTTTCTAATTTCTGTTTTCCTGGATTACAGATGCCCATCCCTTCACCCTGAGTCTATATTTATCTTTTAAGGTAAGATAAGATTCTTGTATGCAGCAGATATCTGGCCTGAATATTTTTATCCAGTCAGCCAACCTGTGCCTATTTAGAGGACAATTTAAGCCACTCACATTATTTGAGAGTATTGATAAGCCTGGTAGTATTTTGGGTGTCAAGTTTTTCAAAAGTGCAGTGAACATGTTTAATCCTTTTGCTACTGTGGAAGCTGGAATTTGATCAAAAGTTTCTGAGTGAGTTTACTTTGATGGTAGAGCATTGTGCTTGTCATAATGGAGGATGAGTCTGAGAATATCTTGGAGAGCTGGTTTAGTTATGGCAAATTTCTTCAACATGTGAATGTCATTAAAGTATTTAGTTTCTCCATCATAAATGAAACTCAACTTAGCTGGATACAGGATCCTGGGTTGAAAGTTATTTTGTTTTAGGAGGTTAAGGTCAATGACTACCCTCTTCCAGCAGGAAAAAGTTTCAGCAGAGAGATCTGCAGTCATTCCAATATTCTCCCCCTTGTAGGTTATGATTTTCTTACATCTGGCTGCTTGCAGAATTTTCTCCTTCTTATTAACTTTGGCAAAGTTAATTATAATGTGTCTGGGAGATGCTCTGTTTGGATTGAGTCATGCTGGGGTTCTGAAACTGTCTGATATCTAAATTTCAATATGTCTTGGCCTGCTTTGAAGTTCTCGTTGATTATCTCTTGGAGTAGAGCATCTGAGCCTTTCGGAATAACCTTGTCACCTTTAGGAATTTCTATAAAGTGAATGTTTCCTTTTTTGGAGTTGTCTCACAGCTCTCTCAGAGAATGATCTGTTTTTACTCTCCACTTCTCTTCTTCTTTGAGTGTTTGAGAGCGTTCAAAAGCTTTGTCTTCAAAGTCAGAAATCCTTTCTTCGGCCTGTTCCATTCTGTTAGTGAGGGATTCTACTGAATTTCTTATATCTTGAAGCACTGAAAATTCTTTTCTCAATATGTCACAATCTTTGGTGATTTTGTCTTTGAACTCATTGAATTCTTGAGACAACTTTTGGATTATTCCTAGAATTTTTACTTCCAACTTACTTCCATTCTGTTAATTTTATTTGCCATCCAAATTCTAAACTCAATTTCTGACATCTCAGCCATGTGTTTATGAATTGGATCTTTTGGTGTGTCCTCTTTGTTGTTCCTTGGGGGAGTTGATCTATTCTGATTATTCATGTTGCCAAAGTATTTCTGCTGATTCCACTCCATGATTGTTTTCCACCATTTGGCTAGATGAATAGGTAAAGAGAAATTGGACTGTGGGCTCCTGGAGTTGTGATTAACCAGCTAGGACTGGTGATGGAAGCTTTTCCCCTACAGCTTTGCAAAGGACCTGTACAGTGCTATAGCCTGAGACTCTGGGGACCTTCCTGGTGTGGTGAGGCTAGGTGGCTTTGTCTTGTTCTTAGCTGGTCTCTGTCGAATCCTAGTGAATTAGTGACTCTGAGTTGAAATCTCAGCTCTGGAGCAATACAAGCAACTAAGACATCCCACCCCCCATAGGCAACAACCGGAAGAGAAAAATCAAACCCTCCCACTACAACACAACCAGGGTACCACCTTGGAGGGTCCTCGGGTGATTCGTCCAGGTCAAGAGTTCCAAACCAATTGTTCTAGTGAACACCAACTCTAAAGTGGGAGCGTTCAAAAGGTCTCCAATGACTACTTAGTAAGGGTGTATTGGCAGCTTAAGTGTGGCTTGCTCTGGTCCTCCATGGAGTCAGAAACGCCCACCCAGTAAAATAGTTGGACTGACTGCAGAGCTGGTGCCTGTTTCCCCACCTTGCACCTCCTTCACACCCAGTCACTGGTAACCCTACGGGGCTGTGACCCAGTTCCCTCTAATAAGCAAATGTGCCAGAGCTTTGTGCCTGCCAAAGTAAAAGGAAAGTTAATTTCTCCTTGAGCTGGCCACAACCTTCTTCCACCTGCCAGCAGGGGGAGCTGAAGCCTGCCTATCTCAGGTACTCAATGGCAACTGGAGAGTTTCCCACCTGAGCTCAGTCCAACCCTGAGGATAACAAGTAAGCAAATGTTTTTCTCCCTCAGCCACCATGTCTTTGTCCCAGCTACTCTGCAGCTCTGGTATCCCTAAAGGGCAAGGTCTGACTCCCTCTGGCAATCCCCAGAGTTGGGGAAGTGTCTTTCTGAAATTAGACCCCAGCAGGATCACTCTACTATCACTGAAGCTTTGTGGGAGGTGTTTCTGAGTGGCTCTAAGGTGGCTCCTGTGGCTCCGGCAGTCGGGGCAGTGACTCAGGCAGGTCACTCAGCAGTTCACAGGGCAGCTCAGGCAGGTTGTGCAGCAGCTTAGGCAGGTCATGCAGCGGCTCATTTGGTCAGGTCTGTCAGGTTGACTGTGGCTTGGGCAGCTGGCTCAGAAGCTCCTGCCACTCAAAAGCCTCAGCTTGCTGCCAGTTTGCACTTTTACAGAGCCAGGCCAGACAGCCTCTCCCCTTTGTCTGTCTGCACTACTACTAGGCTTACTGTTATAGCTTAGCTTCACTACCAGGGCCCTTCCAATGCCTGGTCCTAGCATACACCACTGACATTCCAGTCTCTGCAGGGGTTAGGCTTCTGGATCACCAGGTGAGGGGGAAAGGGTTGACTGGGAGTTCAAAATGGCAGGGAAAACATTTCTTCAACTTTCATGCCTGCCAAAAGAATGCCTAGGCTCAGAGCAGGGTCCCTCTGGAGAAGTTAGTCTCCACTTCCAGCAACTCCCTCCAATGGGGTGAGACAAGAGGTCCTCAGTTCACTGCTGGCTTGAAGAGATCCCACAGTAAGCAAAAAAAAAAAAAAAACAACTCTCTTGAGGGAGGGGATGGACACTCTTTTTCTTTGGGATGAATTTTGTACCTGAAATTTGCTTCCTTGGAATGGCAGGTTGCCTCAGCAAAGGTGATGTGCAGTAATCACTCTTCTCTCTCAGCTCAGCTCCTGATCTTAAGCTTTATTGGGTACTTTCTGGTCATTATCCTTCCCTCTGGATGGGAGTTTCTGCTGAAAGTTGGCTCCAGTTGGCCATCTTCCCCTTCCTTCCCACTTTTTTCCTTTTGTATGTGAATCACTTCTGTTCCCCAAATAATCTTCCTTTTTGCTTGTTTTTTAAGTATTTTTTTTTTCAAATTAATATAAGGGTACAATTTTTAGGTTACATTGTTCTCACTTTCAGGGTAAAGTTCCATTTGTAGAAGAGCCCCTAACCCAGGGGTGTGTTATACACCCTCACAATGTACACATTAAGTGAGATCCCACCTCATGCCCTCCTTCCTCTGCCCAATGTCCTCCCTTCCCTAGCTTCCTTTACCCCAGAACTGGACTATATTAGCGTTTTATTGTTCTTATAATTATGTAATTATTTGTATATTGATTTCATACTAGTATGGAGTATACTGGATATTTATTTTTCCATTCTTGTGGTATTTTCCTTAGAAGAATGTATTGCAACTCCATCCAGGTAAATGTAAAAGATGTAAATTCTCCATCTTTTTAAATGGCTGAATAAATATTTCATGGTATACACATTCTACAATTTGTTGATGCATTCATGGGTTGCTGAGCCCTTAGATTGCTTCCATGACTTGACAATTATGAATTGAGCCACAATTAACATTCTAGTGCAAATGTCTTTATGGTAACATGTTTTTTTTTTTCCAAGTAGATACCTGGTAATGGGATTGCAGGGTTAAATGGAAGGTCTACTTTTAGATCTTTGATTCTTTGATTCTCCATATTTCTCTCCAAAATGACTGTATTAGTTTGCTATCCCACCAGCAGTGTAGTGGGATTCTATCCATATCTACATCAGCATCAGGTGTTTTGTGACTTTGTGATGTGGGCTAATCTTGCCAGAGTTAGGTAATGTCTTAGGGTGGTTTTGATTTGCATTTCTCTGATGATTAAAGATGATGAGCATTTTTTTGTGTTTTTTTTGGTCCATTCATCTGTCATTCTCAGAAAAGTTTCAGTCCAAATCTCTTGCCCACTTACAGAAAGGGTTGTTGATATTTTCCCTATTGTTTAATTTGAGTTCTCTGTAGATTCTAGTTATCAGGTCTTTGTCAGATTAATAACATGCAAAAATCTTTTCCCATTCCAGAGGCTATCTGTTTTCTTTGTGTGTGGTACCCTTACCTTTGCAAAAGATTTTTAGCTTGATCAAATCCCAGGTTTAGTGTTGTTGCAATTGCTAAGGGGTTCTTCCTCATAGTTTTTACCCAGGCTAATATCTTCAAGTGTCTTCCCCACACTGTCTTCTAGAATTTTTATTGTTTCATGTCTTAAATTTAAATCTTTTATCCAACATGAATCAACTTTTGTCAATATTGAGAAGTGCGGGTATAGGTTTAGACTTCTACATGTGGATATCCAGTTCTCCCAACACCATTTCTTAAATAAGGATTCATTTCCCCATTGCATGGTTTTGTTAGACTTATCAAAGATTAAATGGCAATATGTGGCTGGGGTCATCTCTATATTCTCTGTCCTATTCCATGGATCTATGTCTCTATTTTTGTGCCAATACCATGCTGTTGTGAGTACTATAGCCTTGGAATATAACCTGAAATCTGACAATGTGCTACTTCTGGATTTGCTATTATTTCTAAGAACTGTATTTGCTATTAATTTTTTTTTCTGGTTCCATATGAATTGAAGTACTATTTTTTTTTTTCAAGTTCTTTGAAGTATGACATTGGTGCTTTGATGGGGATTGTATTAAATCTATAGATTGCTTTAGGTAGTATGCACATCTTAACAACAATGTTTATTCATCCCAGCCTTGAGCATGCTTTGTTCTCCCATTGGTTGACATCTGCTATTTCCTTTCTCAAAATTTCTTAATTCTCTTTATAGAGATCTTTCATGTTTTTTTAGATACTTTCCTAGGGATTTCATCTTCCTTGGTGGTATTTTAAAAGGAATAAAGTCTTTTATTTTATTCTTACCTTGATGATTGTTGGCATATAGGAAGGCTACTAATTTCTAAGAGCTAAGAGCTAAGATCTAAGATCTAGCTAAGAGCTACAAAGATCTAAGAGTTTTGTAGGGGTTTTCCAGGTATAAGATCATGTCATCTGTGAAAAGGGCAAGTTTAACCTCCACTGTCCCCATTTGAATTCCTTTGATCTCCTTCTCTTGCATGATTGCAATGGCTGGGATTTCCAATACTATGTTAAATAGCAATGGAAACAGTGGGCATCTTTGTCTGGTTACAGATTTGAGTGGAAATGCCTTGAGTTTTATTACATCCAATATGATATTGGCTGTGTGTTTACTATAGATAGCCTTTATCAGCTTAAGGAATGTTCCATCTAAGCCTACTTTCTTCAATGGTTTATCATGAAAGGATGCTGGATATTGTCAAAAGCCTTTTTGCATCAATTGAAAAAAATTACATGGTCTTTATCCTTTATTCTATTTATGTCATGTATTATATTTATAGATTTGCATATGTTGAACCAACCTTGTTTCTCTGGGATAAAACCCACTTGATCATGGTGTATAACCTTTTTAATGTGTTGTTATATTCTGTTTGCTAATA
>NW_003852509.1:1979079-1980728 GCF_000181295.1 Otolemur garnettii
TATAGTTTTCTGTTGTTTTTTTTTTTTTTTTTTTGGTCTTTTTCCGGTTTGGGGATCAGTATAATATTTGTTTTATAGACTGTGTTGGGGAGGATTCCTTGTTTTCTCTATGTTTTGAAAAAGTTTATGTATTATAGGAACTAGTTCCACTTTGAAGATTTGATAGAATTCTGGTATGAAACAATCTGGTCAAGGGTTTTTCTTTTTGGGGAGATTTTGTATAATTGATGCTATTTCACTGCTTGATATTCATCTATTCAAGATTTCTAAATCTTTCTGACTGAGTTTTTGAAGGTAGTGTGCTTCCAGATATTGGTCTATCTCCTCTACATTTTATATTTCTGGGAATTTAATTTTTTGTAGTAATTATTGAGAATCTTTTGTATTTCTGTGACTTCTGTAGTTATTTCCCTTTAATCTTTTCTGGTTGTAGTTATTAGAGATCTTGTTTTTCTGTTTCTGGTTAATCTAGCCAAGGGCTTATCAATTTTATTAATCTTTTCAAATAACCAACTTTTTGTCTTGCTGATCTTCTGAATAATTCTTTTGTTTTCAATTTCATTTCATTTTTCTCTTATTTTGGTTATTTCTTTCCTTCTGCTGGGGATTAGATTGTTCTTCCTTTTCCAGTTGTTTGAGATGGCCCATTAGGTTGCTGACTTGCTCTCTTTCTGTTTTCTTGATGAAGACATCTAATGCTATAAATTTCTCTCAAAGGACTGTCTCTGCAGTATTCCATAGGTTTTACTAGTCTGTGGATTCATTATTATTTTGTTCCAGGAATCTAATAATCTTCTTCTTAATCTCATCTATTATCCAGCTATCATTCACCATCAGGTTTTTTAGTTTCTATGATTTTATTTGTGTATGAAGATTTATTTTGCTGTTGAATTCAACTTTTATTCCATGATGGTCAGAAGAAATACAGGGGATACTTTCTATTTTTTTGAATTTGTTGAGGTTAGCCTTGTGAACTAAGATATAATCAATTTTGGAAGATGATCTGTGGGCTGATGAGAAGAATGTGTATTCAGTTTTGTTATAGTAAAGTGTTCTATAAATGTCTGTTAAGTCCATTTGTTCTAGGGTCTTGTTTACGTCCATTATTTATTTGTTTAGTTTCTGCTTGGAGGATCTGTCCAGTATTGTCAATGGGGTGTTAAAATCTCCAACTGTTATAATGCAGGAAGATATCATAATGTTCATATCAGTTAGGATTTGTTTCTATATAAGGGAGCATTCATGTAGTGTGAATGGATGTTAACTATTGAAATATCTTCATATTGTGTGTTTGCCTTGACCAGTATGTATGTCCGTCTTTGTCTGTCATTATTTTTGTTGGTTTGAATCCAATTGTATCTGAATACAAGATTTCAAACAGTTATTAGGAATTTATTATCTTTATTTCATTACTCAGTATTTACTATTTGTAATACTAGACACTTTCTAACTATTTGAGCTACTGTAGTGTGGCACAGGATGACTTAAATGATATTGACTTACTCATATTTATTTACTAACTGTGTTGATTTTGAAAAGGAGGTTTTAAATATCCTCTTTACTTTTTCTTTTCCTGTTAGAGAGACACATGTGAGCTACTGGTTTCATTGATCAAATAGTCTATTAAATTGTATCAATTTTTTTTTTTT
>NW_003852509.1:1981473-2020455 GCF_000181295.1 Otolemur garnettii
TGATTTGTATTTCTCTGATGATTAAGGATGGTGAGCACTTTTTCATATATCTGTAGGCCATGCGCTGATCTTCTTCAGAGAAATTTCTCTCCAAGTCCCTTGCCCACCCTGAGATGGGATCAATTTTATAATTTATACACATTTTATCTATAGATAATTAATTGACATTTAGTATAATTCAATATGGAATATATAAATTTGAAGGATTATCACACAGAAAATTTACTTGGTTTGTTTCTTATTATTCCAAGGGATAGATGTGAAGCATAAGAGATAAAAAGAGAGGTATTTTAGCTAACGTATGTTATGGAATTGTCAAATAATTAACACTTTCCAGATACCCCAAATATATTGGACCTCTCCCTGAAAAAAATTTGATTCAATAGAGATCATGAAGGAATTCATAATGGCTTGTTGGAGATCTTCCTTTATTGAATAAGAGGCATTAGCAATAGATCTACTGGAACTTTTCTCTAATAGTGGAATCAGAATTCTGTATAATTTACAGTGTTCCCAAGCCATTGTGATGCTGCTGGCCTGCTGAGCAATGTTCCCTTGGGCCTGGGTACTCTTTAAGGTAAAATGTTATTGATTTTTTTTTTTTTTTATTGTTGTGGATTCATTGAGGATACAAAGAATCCGGTTACATTGATTGCATTTGTTAGGTAAAGTCCCTCTTTTAATTGTGTTCTGTGACCACAAGCTGTGTCACAGACTGTGATCACCCCACCCTTCTATCCTCCTTCCCTCTCTCTGTTCTCCCCTTCCCATACTCCCCACCATATACTAGGCCATTAATTGTCCTCATATCAGAATTGAGTACATAGGATTCTTGCTCTACATTCTTGTGATGCTTTACTCAGAATAATGTGTTCCACTTCCATCCAGGTTAATACAAACGATGTAAAGGTTCCATCTTTTTTGATGGCTGAGACCTTTTCCATGGTATACATATACCACAGCTTGTTAATCCACTCTTGGATTGTGAACATTTAGGCTATTTCCACATTTTAGCAATTATAAATTGAGATGCCATAAACGGTCTGGTGCAAGTGTCCTTTTTTTTCTTCTGGGTAGATTCCCAGTAATGGGACTGCAGGATCAAATAAGATCAATTCTTATTTTGAATCACACTTTAAAATCCCAAAATCTCATTGCTAGGTATTAATTCAAAGGGGAAGAGAAATGTAGCAATTATAAATTTCATAATTTTCAAAACCAAACATGAATTTATCAAAAAATAGAACTGAGGCCTCTTTATGTTTCCAATATGTCATGGTAGTGGATTGTACTTAGTACAGTTATATAGGCTAGTACCTATCACACTTTTCATCTCTCCTAAGGAGATATTGATATATATTCTCTAAAAAGATAAAAAAAGTT
This sequence comes from Otolemur garnettii, assembly GCF_000181295.1. Classification (NCBI taxonomy): domain Eukaryota; kingdom Metazoa; phylum Chordata; class Mammalia; order Primates; family Galagidae; genus Otolemur; species Otolemur garnettii. The sequence goes on from NW_003852509.1 coordinate 1,982,857, forward strand.
TTTAAAAAGTAGCCCTTTTGGATTTCTACTATACTTCAATGCTAAAATACTCACCCAAAGTCTTCTGTATGTTTTTCCCTCAAGCCATGCTGGAACTGGCCCACTGGGTTCTGGCCTCAGAATAGGGAACCTGAACTGTGTCCACTTACAGAACCCAACATAGTGTACCGGACTCTCCTAGGAGACCTATAAATTGTTATTAAATTTAAACCTTTCAATCTATAAACTGATATCTTGGGATTTCTGCCATTGGGAGATGGTGATTCCTTATTGAGGTAAGTACATTAATGAAGCAGTTAGGAAATTTTGGAAAGCAGAAAATTTTTAATAAGAAAATTATATTCTAATATATGGAGTTATAGCCATTCACAGTTAGAAGTAACAGGTGTTAGCTTCATGATGTAAGATACTACATTAGATGAAGACAATTTTTAGAAGGTAATACATGGTTCCATCTCTTATGTTACTCATTCTTATGGGAGAGATGAGGTATGCATGGATGGTAATGAAAAATTCAAGGCAACACCAAAGATACTTGAAATTGTGGCCTGCATATGTTTAGGTTGAGTCATAAAAAGGTAGTGTTTCTAGCAGAGTCCCTAGGCTGTGTTTATATTGTTAGAATGGTTTCAGTAACAAAAGAGAATTAGGTGGAATGTGTTGAAGGGATACTCAGAAAAGAACAGGATTCCTCTGACAAGAGATATAAGGACCAGCATGCTGAGTCCCCTCCATGCCACAATATTAGTATGTGAAACAATTTACAAAATGTATTCTTATAAGGACAACTTCCCACCAGTCAGAAAACAAGAAGCAGTAGAGAAACAGAATCAAGGGGGAGAAGGAGAAGGATGCATGTGTTTTCCATTATCAGAAAGGATAATTGCATCTGCCTGTGGCAGAAAGATGGTAGGCATGTCTTGGCCACCAAGTGACTGTGGTGCTATTCGGCAATGAGGTATGTAGCACTTTGTGTAGATTAAGTTTGCAAACTTAATTGTCAGACCTCATTATATATTTGTATGAATAGGGGCCATAGTTTAGGGACTGGTATAGGGTTCCATAGCTCTGGGTGGTGGTACATGCCCCTTGGAGTATGTTCCTAGAATGGACTTTCTAGAACATTATGTATTATATGTGGTATATGTTTTTTAATGGATTTGATACCCCCAGTGTTTAGTAATATTTCATTATAACAAGATTAAGTACTTTTCTTGACTACAGGACTTCTCAGAGCCTTCTCTCTACTCTAGGATGAGCCTTCTCTCTACTCTGTGTCTCACCAATATAGAGATACAGGATGCAGCTATTCCAAAGCCACTCAGCCATGGCAACTGTGCTTCCCTACCCCCATAATGCTTACACAGCCAGCACATTTCAAAGGATAAAAGGACAAGAATTTCTTTAAGCAAGGAAGCAAATGACCAAAAAAAAATCTGCAAAATGTGTTTTCTTTAAATGATCATTGCATGGCAAGAATGCTTAAAAGAAGAAATGTATAGAATTAGAAAATACAGAGTTAATCAAAGTTAATCAATGGTGTGATGTTTGGTTAAAACATCTCTGTATAATAGAGATGATTCTCTGGTCAGAATCTCTGTATAGTAACACTTAAAATTCAGATTAGAAAGGGAGAAAATAGTACTACAAAATTCAACTTTCCAAAATTGAATTTTAGTCAAGCAAATATTTATTGTCATCCTGTTCTATGCTAGACATCACATAAACAATAAATAAGTAAATAAAAAATGTGATCTTACTGATTGCAATAAGTACTATAATCAAGTCCCAGCAAACTGATGTGTGTGTATAGTAAGACAGTAGATAGTGAATGGAATATAAAATAAGTAAAAATGTCAGTCTTCTTAGCATACTTGGGGAAGCACAGGGGACAAGTGGACAGGATTTAAATGACTACCCACCTCTGAGACTTGAAATGGATATTACTAGAGACTGGGGCTGGAATATACAGCAAGTCCAATATATTCTTATTCCAATGCCTTTTTATATTTGTATATTTGAGTTTTAATAAAATAAATTTTAGATATTTTTAGGAAGTCTTTTAAATCAAGGTCACGGGAAATGCGAAGTCAACTATTATTTGTCTTTTTTTCCTTTTATTAAGTCATATACACGTAGGTTATGAATACATTTATGCATATGTAGGGTACGATGTGTAGATTTTTTAACACAGTTTGGTGTGATTACATCAAACTAATTAATATAGCTTTTGCCTCATTTACTTGATTATGTGAATACATTTATGTTCTATACCTGATAGATTTGACTTGTACCCTTGCAATATGCTCCATATGTGTAGTACCACCATATATCCTCCCTCTATCAAACCTCCTCCCTCCCCTCCCTTCTCCCTCCATTTCTCTCCTTTATCCTGGGCTATAGTTGTGATCTATCTTTCATAAGAAAGTGTGAGTGAATATACATTGATTTCATAAAAGTGCTGAGTACATTGGATACTTTTTCTTCCATTCTTGAGATACTTTACTAAGAAAAATATATTCCAGCTCCATCCATGTAAACATAAAAGTCAAACTTATTAATAAAAATAAAAGTGATCTCATTTCATTGTGAGAAAGAGACTTGAACAGAAGCTTCTCTAAAGAAGACAGGCGCATGGTCTAGAGGCACAGGAAAAACTGATCATCATCTTTAATCATCAGAGAAATGCAGATCAAAACCACTTTGGGATATCATCTAACTCCAGTAAGAGTAGCCCACATAACAAAATCCCAAAACCACAGATATTGGTGTAGATGTGAAGAAAAGGGAACACTTCTGCACTGCTGGTAGGAATGCAAGCTAGTATGTTCCTTTTGAAAAGAAGTTTGGAAAACACTCAGGAATCTAAAAATAGACCTGCTGTTTGATCCTGTATTCTTGTACTAGGAGTATATCCAAAAGACCAAAATTCACTTTGCAACAAAGATATTTGTACCAGATTATTCATTGCAGCTCAATTCATAAATGCCTAGTCATGGGAGAAGTCCAAGTGCCCATCGACCCATGAATGGATTAATAAATTGTGGTATATGTATACCATGGAATACTATGCAGCATTAAAAAAGATGGAGACTATTACTTGTCTTTTAGATTACTTTTCTTGAAATACTTAGAAATCCCTAGTTTTAAATAATTGAAACATTTCCTTAATGCTAAAGATAGTTTTAATACTTTTTATAATTGGATTTTATTATTTATTTGTTTTAAAATTGATGAAAAGGTCATTATCAGTTTTGTAACTTTAAGGAAATGGACATGTTTTAAGTAATTGTGAATACCTATTTATTGGTGATTCCAAGATAAGCTATTCAAGTTCAATCTAAACAATGAATTACAGGTGGCAGAAAATAATCTTAGTTACATCACCACTTCTATCCATAAAAGTAGATCCTTTCCAAAATTGCAGCTTAGCAAAGCATATTTGAAAACAGTCTTAAGTTGCTCTGATACACCAACTACCTACTATTCATTCAGCAACTTAGTGCTGTTGCCAGTAGCTGAGAGCCACAGGCTCTCACTCTGTGAACTGTAGGGTAGGATCAGCCACTAACTTTTCCAATGAACATTTGAATCTCTATAAATAGAGGTAAATGATTTTTTTTCCTTCCAGATTTCACAACTAATTGATATTGTATAATATGGTACATCGCTCATATGAAACTCTATATGATATTAATATAAAATAATTCAGATAACCATAAAATGTACCAATAGGCATAAAAATATCACAATTTTTTCAGAGTTTCAAATCCTCATTATTTTGGTGTGTGTGTGTGGTGGGGTACAATTAAAGAAAAGTATATTTTGAGACCTGAAGAGTAAATTCCTCATTTACAATATTTTTAGAACTATGCAATCTATGATGGAAACATATAATTAAATTTCAGGATGCTTTCAAATGACAGTAACAAATTTGCTAGACTATCACCATTCATTAAGGTACTAAGAGGATGTAGTAAATTTCTGAATTATTATTCCGTTTTTACCTATAATTTTTATTCAAAAAAAGTGTTCTTTATTTCCTTCCCCCAAATAGACAGGAAATTCCATATGAAAGAATTTTTAGTAGTCAGCATGAGAAATATCATTGTCTTAGTGCTTATTAAAAATGTTTCTTGGAAGCTCTTATTTGTGATTCTGAATTTGTTTTTGACTAGTAATGAGCTCACTCCCTAAAGGGCAGGGTGTCCTCACACTAAATCTATCAGACGATTCATAATTCATGAATGTCTCATTACTTATTAAGCTGGTAAATATTTTTATTTTCCATGTTATTTCAAAAAAAAAAAAAAAAAAAAGCATTTTGACTGAATGAGGCTATTGGAGTGCTCCAAACTGAATTTTGAGATATCTTCTCCCTCAAGGTTGTTTTAGGAAGACCATTCAAGCTGTTGTCAGAAAGGCAATGCTGGGGATGGTTATTCATAAAAGGAGGAAATCAGAGGAGGAAGTCAATGCACTAAAATTCATAGTCCAGTCAGAGCATGTCCATCCATGTCTCAGGGTAAAGCAACCCCTGAACCTTCCTGGAGCTCTGCCCCCAGGGAGAATCTCGGGTCACTTATCTTCGTTGAGTCTCAAAGTTCTTCAAAACTTATTTGAAGAAAATTAATGTGAAGAAGTGTATAGGGGGGTGAGAAGAATCCTTTGATTTTTCATTACTATAAACTCCCTCCCTCCGTCCCTCCCTGCCTTCCTTCCTTCTGTGTGTGTGTGTGTGTGTGTGTGTGTGTGTAAAGAGATTTGGCAGAGATGTGCAGACCCATCCACTTCCTATCGTGTCTACCCTCAGGAGCTTCTGACATAGAAGCTGGCAGTGCAGGGACTATGGTCTTCTACTGCCCCTTCACGGGCTCACCCTTAGTATCCCCAGGGCCTTGGGGGGCTGGCCGGGTGCTGGGACGGGGACACCCCAGGGCCTTGGGGGCTGGCTGGGTGCTGGGATGGGAAGAGGAATGCTGCTTGGAGGTTCCAATTAGGCTCCCCAGGGGCCTCTGGAGAGGTATCTGGGTGCACACACCAAGATTCCTCAGTTTCTCGTAAGCAGAGTTCAGAAAAACTATCAAAGAAAGCGTGACTCAAAACACCCTCCAAAGCTGACCTTAGATTGGCATTTCCCAGACAGGAGCAGAGCTGAGGAGGGGCTGGGAGAATTTAGCTGTCAAGTGGGGGCAGACAGAGGACTGTCTCTCCCGTGGCTCTGCAGACACGACAGTCTGTGTAAAGAGAAACATTCACCTTTCATCTTTACGCTACCCTCAATTTCACTAAAATTCATCTGGCACATGTTTTGTCTTCTCACGACATTGCTGACTGCTCCGCCCAATGACCAATAAACCCCAGGTCCTGAGCTTGCCTCTTATTAAAGGTGTGAACTGGCATTCAGCCAGGACCCTCTGACCTTTCCCACTGGCTCTCCTCAGCAGTGCCCAGCCCTCTGACGCCTTGCCACTTGGTCCTGTGGGACAGCAGCTGTTGCTCTCTCTTCCCTCAACCCTTTCTACCAGCTTTGCTGATGCCGTCTTCACATTTCCTGACCACTTACATAGAGATGTCCTTTCTGTTTGGTAACCACTTTTATTGTGTTATAAATAATATACAATACAATGTACAGATTTTAGGAGTATACTTTGGTGAGTTTTGAATGTTGTATGTATATGATATATAGATAGATAGGTACTCTCTAATTTTAGTTATTTACCTTTTGTGAAAGATCTAATTATTTTTGTTAATGATTCCCAATTATTTCACTCATTAAAACCTTTAGCAAACCTCACTTGAATTTTTATTCATATGTCTCTCTTTTAGAAATTTTAAATATAACATAAACATTTTAATAATTTTAAATTTAATGAACATGCAGGTGTTTACCAAGCAATGAGATTTCCTAAAATGAACGTACACATTTAGAAACATAAAACTTATAAGAACAAAGCAAAGCAAATGAACAGGCTTACAATAAATAAATAGTATTTATTTTACTATTTATCACTTTATGATATGTATTTATGTATAATATTCACATCATTTAATAAATTCATCTTGGTTTACAATATTCACCAACTTGAATCTAATCTTTCTTGCTAGAGAATAAGAGATTCTGGCTCTGATTTCTTTTCTTGGTTTTTATTATTTTGTTTCTAAGATACTTTGTTCCATAGACATAAAATTTATTGATCATAAAAGGTCTATTAAAAAGGAGAAAGAAATCAAGTTAGTAATAAGATTTATCACTTATTAAAAAGTGCCTAACTGGTTAATTCCTTCTGCTTCTTAGGAAGATAACTGAGTGTTTTCTCCTTTGTGGCTCTTGTAAAGACTTCTAAGATAAACAAGATGGATGGGTTGTAGTCATGTATTTTAATGAGAAAAAATAAGAGAATCCAGACCTGTTATATTTTAATCCTATCCTATGTATCCAGATGTGAATATTAATCTTCCATCAAATCTGAAACACTTTGTTCTTGTCCTTGCTAAGAATACTGAGTCTCTGCTGGTTGCGTCCTATTCATTCTTTAAGGCTCGTGCAAGCACCATTTCTTTCCTAGGTGAGCTAATCACGAAATACCATCTTCTTTTAATGAATCTGGACAAAAATTAAAATCCAGTCAATTGCCTGGCACATAAAAAAAATCTATACCTTGAGACAATTAGATTGGTCTAGAATGTTCTAGATGTTTATTTGCTGTGTGAGTCCATATCTCACCAATGTCAAGATGGCTGATGTGTGTTCTCAGTTAATTAGAGAGGAAGGATCCACACACAAAAATAACGAGAGAGAGAACCACATATGCTGAGTGTTTAATGTGCAGCCTTGACTATTGTTAGGACAGATGAGTTTGGGGAAAACTTCACTGAAAATAGGATCTGAGTCTTAACAGACCTGTGAAGAAAGACAGAGCGACGGGTGAGAGGTGTTGGCTAGTTGTGGGCAGTCCCACGTGAGCGGGGTTTGGGGACCCTTTTTTCACATGGGATACGTTCTTTGGGTATAGAAGTAAAGGATGATGTGACTTGAAGTGAGTTGTTTAGAAGTTATGCTTTAAACAAGGGAAAGTATTTAAATATTGACTAAAGATACAAAGCAGAGTGAAAACTGGAATTAATTTTTTTTTCAAATGGCATTCAATAAGCACTGAAGGCAAGGAGTGTGGTGTTGAGTGGAGCTGGCTGGCTGGTGAATTAGAGTGCGTGTGTATGTGCATAAGTGTGTGTGTGAGTGTGTGCATAAATGTGTGTGTGTATAAGTAAGTGTGTGTGCATAAGTGTGTGTGTGTGCATAAGTATATGTGTTTGCATAAGTGTGCGTGTGTGTGCGCCTAAGTGTGTGTGTGTATATGTGCATGTTTGGGGGTGTATGCACTAAAGAATAGGATTGTGGAACCAAGTCCAGGCAACCCTATAGGTTAAAATTTTTCAGGTTAGGAGGAAAAATCAGGCTTTTGGGTTAAAAGGAGCAATAATTTTTTGTATGATGGGGTTTCTTTAAAGGTAGGAAAGTAAAGATAAATGGTTCTCACATCAACATCAACAGTAGAAGAGTTGGTTCCTAGGATTTCAGTCATACAGAGCAGTGCTGATAATGATTCAGGAGCAATGCTACTTGTTCAATGAAAAGACATGGTGGCCATCCCTCTGCCGGCCAGCCTCTGGGGCTCCCCTTCACAGCCCACCATTAAGGCAATGTGGCACCATCTGCCTTTTGTTTTACTGCCTCCTTCCCCCAATTCTGGTGAGGATATGCTCCTTGCTTCCTCTGCAGACATGAGGGGCAGAAATCACTTCTGCACTCACCTGTAAAGTGCCAGCCACAAGCGGCAGCTGGTGTGATTAAGTGCATGTCCTTGTTCAGAGTGTGAAGAGGGTGCACAGCAGGACTCGCTGAATTGAAGACTTGTCTAAGAAGCTTCTCTCAAAGAAGGTGGCAGGCGGATTCTCAGGGAACCATCCCTGAACCTGCCAGCTGACATATAGCCCTGGCCTTAGCCACTGTCCGTGTCTGGTGGCTTAGAGTGTTAGACGTGTACACATGCATACACACACACACTCTGTGTACATACCCCACAGCCAAATGCACACACTATCCATCATACACCACATACACAAACATTTACAGACACATCACACATATCAGATACACATGTGCATGCCACACACACACCAAAAGCCACACAGCAGACCTTATGTACACACAAGCAAACATCGTATATACCCACAGACATGGGCATATACCACAAGCACCTGTACACACACCACATACAACCAAAATCCTCAGGTTGCAACCTGCAGTTATTGGGTATGTGCAAATCCTAGGTTTAGGAGAAAGTGTGTAAAAAAATTAAATAAATAAAACTGTCCTTGTTCCAAATGTTAACATACTAAGGCCTTTCAGATATGTAGTATCTGTAAAAAAAAAATATGCCATTCTACAGTTTATAAACACCTTGAATATGTGACCTTATTTAATCCTCTCATTAATATGAGATGGTTTTCTATCCTCATCATCTTATAATAACATAGAGACCCAGACAGTTTGTGGTTAGCCCCATCACACAAAGCCTCTCTTCTCCAAACTGAGGTCTGGGAGACTTGGAAATACTGGCCTTCTTCTCCTGCATTTTTTGTCAGCTACTCTTTTTGGATATTATCTCTAAGTTTCATGAGTTATCGTCCCATCCTCAAACCTCTGAAAAGAGCCTTTAGACAGTATTCAACACACATCCTCATGTTAATAATGCATTTTTAATATTGATAAAGAATCAGATGCTATAGTAATACTGATGAAGATACAGGATGTTGTAACCTAATGCCCAATGAATGACTAGTGTTTCTTTTTAATTAAAAACAGAAAACAGAAATCAACATTCAAACCAAAAATGTTGACACATTGGGCATTAATTTGTATTAGATGTGTTTTTGGAGCTTTGCTTAGTATTTTGATTAAACTATTCTAATTTTATAATTTTGCTTCCTCTATGTGCATGCCAAACATTTGATATAAATAATATAGATGGCAGTGAATCCATAGACTTAAACATCATTATTTGTCTTGACAGGACCAATGTAGTTTGCTTTCTATGTTAAACTAAGAATGTTCTTTTATAGCTTACATAAGAAGTTGCAAAAATTAAGCAATTTACTAATTATGAAATTAAGGCTGAGTGTGCTTTCTGCTTACAGAATGTAAATGTGTTTATACTTCATCAGAGTTTATTATGCCAGATGATTAATGCTTCTCTTTTGTACTTTGAGCTATTAAGTATTCCACATGTGTCAGAACTCTTATGTCCAGGAATTAAAATGGTCCTGGGAAATCATGTCATCAGACATCACTATCAGTCCATGGTGATTTATCTTTGGCCTCATAATGTTGAACTTGTTGATTGAACTCTAGTCAAGGGCCACTGGGATAACCATTGTTTTGGTATTGTCAATATCCACCAATTGCATAAAGAACACCAGGCATATCATAATATTCTACATAAAGCCAAAGGAAATACATTACATGAAATAGCTATAATTTTTTTATATTATTGGACCTGCCTGTCTTAATAAACTTGAGCATGCTGAAAGAAACTAATTTGCTAGTACCTAAACAATCTAGCAGGAACACAAGCATCATAAATATTCTCCAGACTGCAACCTTTGGGCACTGATAACTCATCCAGATGACACTCCTATTTTTATCCTAAGCTTATATATTTATTAAGGTTTCTTTTTTATTGAAGATTGAAAGCATAAGCAGAACTATTTTTTTGGATTCTTTAGTTGGTAGTTTTAGGAGCTAAGTTTATAACTATGTTATTGCTAATATTTTGTGATTTTTGTTGTTTGTGGGATGGAATTTAATAATTTGTGAACAGTGGTTCATCTATTCAGTCACCCATTTGATCATTCAACACTAACGTTGGATGCTAGGCATTATCCTGGGCACTAGAGTGAGGAAGCAGATAGAGACCTCACCCTCAGGGGTCATAAAATCCCTTTGGGAAGATAAAGACAATGATAAAAAAAAAGTAGATGCATGAATAAACTGTGATATGTGTAGTATAGATAATAAATGCAGGCAACAAAGGAGAAATTGACTTTTGTTCTTGCATGATTGTATGGTTTCTTCAAAGGTCATGGACTTCTATGGTAATATGATGTTTTAGACCTGAACTAAATAGATAAACCCCTGTGCCATGCCATTCAGTATACAATATAATTGACTCTTTATCAGAGAAATAGGAGAATAGGAGAAGGGGATGTTTCAGTGGCAAGCAGTTAAAATTCTCTATATTTTAAACACAGGCTTTAGTTTACAATAGATGAGCTAAGCAGTCATCTAAGTCTTTGGAAGTCATTTTTATTAAATATTCCCCAAAAAATGGGTCCATAGAGTGCTTTTGATTTTTTGCAATTGTTAAATTCTTATGTGTATTTATTGTATCTATCATGCCCATAGACTGAAAATAATATACTATATGCATGTACATAAACATTGACTTTTAAACATTAATCAAGTGCTTATCATGTACCAAAAACTATTCTCTGAATTTTTCAAGGCATTATCCTTGCCTATGTCTCATGATTGATCATGAAGTAGACTACTAAAATCCCTCTTTTTTAAGATAGAGATTTGACAACCTGGCCAAGGTCTCACGGATGATGGATAATGAGCCAGAATCAAACATGGGCACCTGCATTTGTCACTGTCTCTAACAACCACCCTGCTTCTATGCAGATGTATTGTAATTTAAATTTATTAAATTTGGCACATACAAAGGGGTTCTCATATTTAAAAAAGTGGTGGCCACTAGTCTTGATGATTACTTGCTGATTGTTATTTTATTGGTCAGATGAAAATGTTATAGAGTGGTATAATGCTAGTTACATGCCATTATTCCCTTGTGAAAACTGATAGAATGTATAGCAAACACGAAGAGTGAGCCCTAACATAAACTTTAAACTCTGGGTGATAATGACGATTCAATGTATGTCCATAGGTTGTTGCAAAGTTAACTCTCTGGTGGGAAATGTTAATAACAGGGAAACTATGTAGGTCTAGAAATCGACCCTGTACCTTCCTCTTAATCTTGCTGGGAACCCTTTTCTTTTGAAAAGGAGAAATAACTCAAGTTAACCTAAGATCTTCACGGATGACCCTGGATATTTGTGAGTAATTAAATTCTTAAATCAAATGCCATGTGTTGATCTAATATGTGTATGTGTGAATGAGCATCACAGCTGAGGGTGTCAGTCCCTAGTCTTGAGTTGTCTCCTACATACCAGACACTCATTGCTAACATAAGGTGGAATGAGTGGTGCAACCAGTAAATTCCATAAGAGATCACAGGAGAGGTGTTTTCTTGGAACTTAAGTGGTTGGGGGAACCCTTGAAAGACAGGCAAGCTTTGCTGAGGACATGAAAGGGCAATGATAACTTAAGGAAATAAAGTGGGTGTGAATTCAAAGTTCAAGGATCAGTATTCAGTAAGTTGTGTTGGTCAAAGTCAAGAGTCTGTGTTTGAATGGTGATGGACAGACCAGCTTGGTGAGGGGGAGCATTCCCATAGGGAGAAGAGGGGAAGGTGAAAATGGAGAAGTAAAGAGAGCTTCATCACAGGAAATTCTAACACTTTGATATTTCAACATAGCATGTGGAGGTATATGAGCATGGAAATTGTATGTGTAGTGTTTAGGGACATCTCCTTGGCTACACACTAGAGGGAAAATTTCGGTAAAAGAAAATCTGTGGAGGAGGAGAGCAGAGCAAGATGGCAGACTAGAGACATCTCCTTGCCAGCTCATGGTGAGACATGGGATAGAGGATTTTGGCCACTTCTGATTGAAGAAACCTACCAGAAATATTTCAAGGTGGGGGCACAGTGAAGCAGTAGCCAACGAGGAGGTCTGGAACTGAGGACCAGCACAGAGGGCAGGTGCCAGGGTACTGTCAGAGGCAATCCAGCGGCCTTCCCATCAAAGACTGCAGATGAGAAGGGGCTGTCCTGCAGTTTTGTTTTGGAACTAGACTGCTCCCTGGACTGCCTGGGAGGGGGTTAGACAAAAAAGCATCAGTCAGCCAAGACTGAATGCTAGGGAATAAGCTCCCATTCTACAGGCTACAGGCAGGCTGTCATCATGGGAAAGCTGCAAGAAAGGAACAGGCTGCGGGATCCTAGTGCATGGCCATCTCTAGTGGCCTGCTGAGCTCAGTCAGCCATCCTGGGGTAAGTTGAGCATCCCCCTGAAACTACATTGTTATCATCTCAGGGGCACTGTTTGAAAGGTCAAGACATGCCATTTGAGAGATCTGGTGAGAGCTTTGGGATCGTAATCCCACGGGGACTGAGTGCTGGCAAAGTGACCAGGCCCTGACAGGGGTAGGAAGGTCAAGAAGACAAGTTGGGTCTCTTTTGAAACTGGAGAGTGGCTTCCAGCCCCCAACCTTATACAGTAGAAACAGCGTGTGTTCTCCATCTTCTAACACCACATCACGTCCTGGAGTTCAGGCAATATATGGCAATTTATAAAATTGTGAGTATATATACTGGTGGTATATATATTTCTCTCTTTTTAAAAAACTGTTCCCACATTTTTTTTCCTTAGTATTATTTTTGATTTATTTGGTTTGATTTGAGTGTATTTGTATTTTTTCATTTTTACTTTCTTCAATAAGAAGGGATCCTCCATTTTAATTTGGGTTTTTCAGCCCCTTTTATTTTTTATTTCTTTTTTTCTCCTTTTATAGAGATTTTTCTACCTTTCTCATCATAGCCACATAAATTTCTCATACAACACCTAAGATATCCTTTTTTTCTTCAGTTTACATAATTGAACTTTTAATTTTCTTTATTTTATTATTATTATTTTCTTTTTTGTTTTTTTTAACTTTTTTGCAGTTTTTGGCTGGGTCTGCGTTTGAACCCACCACCTCCAGCATCTGGGGCTGGTGCTCTACTCCTTTGAGCCACTGGCACAGCCCATTATTTTCTTTTCTTTTGTGACTGGGGATCACAGCATTGATCTGGCTTAAGGAGACCAGGAGCTCATAGTCTAGGATGTCTTGCTAGTTTGGGACTTTGGAAAGGCAGAATTGATTTATCCTCACTGTGACATGCCACTGTTTTGTTTTGGTTTTGGTTCTATATTTGGCAAAGGTCAGTTCTTAGTTTTCCCCAGGTTGGTAGTGGATCCTGACCTCAAAGGACTGGAGATGTAGGTGTGGGTCAAAGCAACCTACTGAATGCCACAATTTCTACTGTCTCTCTCTTTCCCTTTTTGTCTTTCATCTTTCCCTTCAACTCTTTCCTTGCATCCCTCTTCTTTATATTTTTATATACCTTTTCCTTTCCTTTCACCTTTCTTGCTAATTACTCTTCTCTTACTTTTGGCCTTACACCTTACAGTTACTTCAACATCTAAATCAGAGACGAAAGAATTTAAAGCAAAGGAGGCAGTGAGAGAAAAAAAGTAGGGGAATGAAGTGAACAAGAAGAAAACACAAATGAGGGGGAACAAGAAGAAAAGTTCTGGCAACATGAAATCCCAGAACAGGAAAAACTCTCCAAAGAATTGAGAGGTAGTCAGCACAGAGAATTCTACCGATAAAAACAGAATGGAAATTTAAAATATAGATGACAAAAGCAATATAGGGAATGCCCAATAAAGTGGAAAAACAGAACCAAAAAATGGGTGAAAGATATGAAGAATATAAACAGACTATGGTGGAACCAGGGAAATTGAAAGAGTCAATCAGGGAATTTAAGGATGTGGTAGAAAGTATTCATAACACATTAGACCATGGAGAAAAAATTATCTCTGAACTAGAGGGTAAAGCTCTTGAGATAACCCATGTACTTAAAGAGGTAGAAGAAAGAGAAAGCAGAATAGTTGCTCAGAGAATTATAGGACTTCATGAAGCATTCAAACATAAGAATTATAGGGGTACCTCAAGGGGAAGAAGAATGTTCCAGAAGATATGAGGCCCTAATGGAGGATATCATAAATGAAAATTTATTAAGTTTCACTAAAGATTCTGAAACACTCCATGTAAGTGATATTAAACCCCAGGTCATCTCAACATGAATAGACAATCTCTAGGACACTTTGCAATGACCTCATCCAAAGTTAAGATGAAAGAGAAAATTCTGCAAAGAGCCAGGAATAAGCACCAATTGACCTACAGGGGAAGATCCTACATGGCAACAGCAAACTTTTCAGCTGAAACTTTCCAAGCCAGAAGACAATGGTCACCTACATTTAACCTTCTTAAACAAAATAATTTTCAACACAGATGTCTGTATTTTGATAAAGCTTCAAAATCAATGAGAAATTAAACCTTTTACTGACATTCAAACATAGAGGAATTTTGTCACAAGACCAGCTCTACAGATAATACTTATACTGATTCTCCAAACTGACCATCATTATGAACCACCACCAAAGTAAAACACCCAGAAACAAAAGGATAAAACCTAGCTTCCACAATGGCTGAAAGAATAAAACTAAGCAACAGAGTTTCACAAAATAAGATGAATAGAATTCTACCACATGTACCAATTCTCTCAATAAATGTTGATGGCTAGAATTCCCTAGTGAAGAGGCAAAGGCTGGAAAATTGCAAAAAAAGCAAAAGCCATATATACACTGTATCCAGGAAACACATCTGGCCTGTAAGGACAAAACAAGACTCAGTGTGAAGGGTTGCAAAATAATATTTCCAGCAACTACAAATCAGTTGTACAGAAGCTATTCAGTTTAATTAAGTCCCATCTGTTTATTTTTGTTCTTGTTGCAATTGTCACTGGGGTCTTCCTCATAAAGTCTTTCCCTACCTGATAGCTTCAAGAGTCTTTCCTATGCTTTCTTTGAGGATTTTTATTGATTCATTCCTTAGATTTGGACCTTTAAGCCATTTTGAATCAATTTTAGTGAGTGGAGAAAGGTGTGGGTCCACTTTTAGTCTTTTACATGTGGTTATCCAGTTCTCCCAGCATCATTTATTAATTAGGGATTCTTTCCCCCAGTGAATGTTCTTGTTTGATTTATCAAAGATCAAGTGGCTGTAAGATTTTAATTTTAATTTTATCTCTATTTGATTCCAGATGTCTGTGCCCCTATTTTTGTGTCAATACCATGCTGTTTTGATCACTGTGGCCTTGTAGTACATCCTGAAGTTTGGTGGGCTAATGCCCCTGGCCTCATTATTATTACTAATTGCCTTACATATGTAGGTTTTATTCTGGTTCCATACAAAATGAAGAATTATTTTTTCCAAATCTTTAAAGTATGATTTTTTTTTAATCTTAGTATTTTAATTGGGATTGAATTGAATCTGTAGATTGCTTTGGCACCTATAGACATTTTAACAATGTTTATTCTTCCATCTGTTAATATCTTCTGCTGTTTCTTTTCTCAGGGTTTCATAGTTTTCTTTATAGAGGTCCTTTACCTTTTGTTAGGTAACAACCAAAGCAAATAGACAAACATCAGAATGGGAAGAGATATTTGCATATTATGAATCAGACAAAAGCTTGATAACTAGAATCTACAAAGAACTCAAATTGATCAACAAACAAGGCAACACTCCCTTATATCAATGGACAAGTGAGATGAATCGAATCTTTTCTAAAGAAGACAGATGAATGGCTGACAAACATATGAAAAAATGCTCATCATCCCTAATTATCAGAGAAACACAAATCAAAACCAGCCTGAGATATGGGAATGACCCACATCATAAAGACTCAAAGCTGGCATGGTTGTGGAAAGAAGGGAACACTTTTACATGGCTGGTGGGACTACAAATAAATATGACCCTTTTGGAAGGAATTATGGATAATCCTCAAAGAATTCAAACTAGAACTCCCATTTGATACTGCAATCCCATTACGGGGCATCTACCCAGAAAAAAAATAATTTTTTCATAAGAACATTTTTGCACAGGAC
This sequence comes from Otolemur garnettii, assembly GCF_000181295.1. Classification (NCBI taxonomy): domain Eukaryota; kingdom Metazoa; phylum Chordata; class Mammalia; order Primates; family Galagidae; genus Otolemur; species Otolemur garnettii. The sequence goes on from NW_003852509.1 coordinate 1,998,814, forward strand.
TTTTTATTGCAGCTCAATTTACAATTGCCAAATTGTGGAAATAGCCTAAATGTCCACCAAACCAGGAATGGATTAACAAGCTGTGGTATATGTATACCATGGACTAAGATACAGCTACTAAAAGGGATGGTGACATTACATTCTTTTGTATTTATTGGGATGGAGTTGAAATACATTCTTCCTAGTAAATCATCACAAGAATGGAGAATCAAGAATCCAGTGTACTTAATTCTGATATGAGAACAATTGATATTAGTACATGGCAGGTGCAGGGGGAAAGGGGAAGGGGAGAGAGAGAAGGAGCAAGGGGAGTGCAGGGCCATAGTATGTGACACACCATTTGGGAGTGGGACACTCTTATATTAATAGAGGGACTTCACCCAGCAAATGCAAGCAGTGTAACCTGGTTCATTGTGCCCTAAATGATTCCCCACCAATAAAAAGAAAAACAAAAAACCAAATGGAACTCAGAAGAAATGAGGGGTAACAATCTTTTTTTCAGATATAAGTGTATTTAAAGCAACTAAAGTTAGGAAGGATAAAGATTGTCACTTCATACTGGTCAAGGGTACAATACAATAAGAGAACATTTTAATTCTAAGTATTTATGCACCCAACTTAAATTCTCCCAGATTTATGAAACAGACCTTAAATAGCAATATGATATTGTTTAAAACCATAATATCTGGGGACTTTAGCATTCCTCTTCCAGAGCTGGACAGATACAAGAGACCTAAATGCAAACATAGAACAAATGAATTTAATAGTTATATACAGAGCACACCATCTCAAAGCTAACACACCATTCTCATCAGCCCATGTAACATACTCCAAAATAGGCCAGATTTTAGGATACAAACCACAAATCAACAAAATTAGAAAATTGAAATGACACCTTGTATCTTCTTAAACCACAAGTCAATAAAGGTTGGACTCAACTCTAAAAAAAATTTTCATCCACACACAAAGGCATGGAAATTAAACAGTCTTATGGTGAATGATAGATCGTCAAGGAAGCGATGAAGGAGGAAACTATGCAATTCCTCTAACATAGCAGTAAGCAAGCTACAAGGTACAAAACCTTGTGGGATACTTCAAAACCAGTCCCAAGAGGTAAATTTAGTGCAGTAGATGTCTACATCCAAAAAACATAAAGAGAACAAATCAACAACCTAACGAATCATCTCAACAAAATAGAAAAGGAAGACAATCCAATTCCAAATCTCGCAGAAAAAAAGAAATAACCAAAATTAAATCAGAAATAAATTAAATTTAAAACAATAGAATCATTCAGAAAATTAATGAACTAAAAAGTTAGTCCTTCAAAAAAATAAATAAAATTGATAAACCTTTGGAAAGAAGTATGGAGAATCCTCAAAGAACTCACTTAGACCTCCCATTTGATCCCACAATCCCATTGCTGGGCATCTACCCAGAAGAAAAAAAAAATTTATTATAAGGACATTTGCACTCGATTACAATCACCAAGATGTGGGATCAACCTAAATGCCCATCAATCCAGGAATGGGATTAACAAACTGTGGTATATGTATAACATGGGACAATATTCAGCTATAAAAAAAGATGGAGATTTCCTATCTTTTATATTAACCTAGATAGAGTTGAAACACATTCTTCTTAGTAAAGTATCACAGGAATGGAAAAGAAAGTTTCCAAAGTACTCAATACTCATATGAAGACTGTAGATGATCTAATACATGTTCACATTAGAGAAAAACTCAATTCAATTCAAGTTGGGGGGAAGGTGATAAGGGAGCGGGGAGGAAAGGAGGGGATTGATGTGTTTCTACCTAATGGACACAATGTAAGGGTTGGCACACCTTTTGTGTGAGGGACACAACTACAAGAGAGACACATGCTAATATTATAATCTAGTTGTTTATACCCTTACAATAACCTGAAATTAAATATACATATATATATATATTTAAAAGATGACAATTTAGCTGAAAAGTCACCTGAATGTGACGTTATTTAGACATTAAAGAAACCATCAGTAGCCTTTGAAAACAACTACAAACCCTTCTGCTACTATGGAAAGAAAAGTCAGAAAAGAGAAGATTAAAAAGAATAATTTCTAATAGAAACTAATACAATGTAGCACATGCTTAAGAAGCTTCAATGGAAGGAAGAATTTAGTTATTGGACTTCAGTGACACTTTCCCCAAGGAAAGGAGGAAAGGGACAAAGGTAGGGAGGGAAGGGAAGGGAAGGGAAGGAAATATAGGATTAATATCTCCTAAAAGTTAGAGAAGAATGTGATCCAAGGGCTAAAAAATTTGGATTCTGCTGGCCACAATTCCAGGAAATTCTCCGACCATGCAGTCTGCCTGCTGTGCTCAGTAATAGATCTCTATATGAAATTGTTTTGCTTCTCCCTTTCCCCTTCCTTTCTGCTCCTTGAAGAATTTGGCAAACTCGGCATGGGCAGGAGCATTCCTTCCTCATGGATGTTCCCCAAGGTCCGGGCTTGGTCTCGCTGTTCAGTTCTTAAAGGCTGGCTGAATGAGGAAAGGGGTGAGAGCAGAGCAACCTGGGTTCCACATTTTCAGGTGGACATTAGCCCTGAGAGAGGACATGTGGAGGGAATTATGTGGGGCCTCTCACAGCAGGCAATGGAATCTGACTAGAGTTTGTTCAGTTAACAAAAAGGATTACAATGGAGTCTTGTCAAGCACAGGACACCCTGATGAAGAAGTGGTTCATGGCTGTTTTTGTAGAGATTTAGAAATTTGGAATTCCAAGAAAGTTCAGATTAAGGAACAGTAGGAAACAGTATCAGGTTTGATCTGAGATCATTCTGGTTTGTACATTATGGAGGAGTTTTCAGGGATTCAGCCATCTCAGTTTTAAAATGGTGGACACCAGGAGCCTAGCAGGAAGGTTGGCCATTGTTGCTGCTGCAGCTTCATTGACCTGAGGGGCCTTGCATGGGAATTGGCTCTGCTTGGACTCTCAGGACACTTCTGACTGCGCTGGACACTCCCCCCCCCACCTGCCTTCCTCTCTGATATGAATTCTTAGTTTATTTTTCTGTTATCAGTCCCCTTAACTGACATATGCCTCAAAACAACCATGAGCTCAAGGACAGTTTCTACAATTTAACATTTAAAAGCAACCAGGGTTCATGTGTGGGAGATAAAACCTGACATCTTTGTTTTGTCTTGCTCTGTTTTAATACTTTCTTTTTCTATTTTTCTCTTGAAATTTCCCTTAATGAGATTCTTCATCTTTCATAATTAAGAAAACAGATATCTTAGGTCTTGGCTTTTGTTGTATTGCAGTCAGCGTGAGGTCTGATGGTGCCAGGCCAGAGTTGCTTGGCATCCAGGTGGACTGCACCACGCTTGATCCCCGATGCAGGCCCCCTTGGCAGGGTAGACTGTGTGCCCCAGGTTTCCAAGATGAAGGATGGGAGGTGCTGAATCCTAGGTGGCAGGAGGGCACCGAAGAGGGATTTGGAGATGTGAGAACTCATCACATGAGAGCTGCAGTTTATTTTCTATAAACTGACTAAGGGGCATGAAGAGAGTAAGGCCCCTAAGCTATGTTCATGTCACCTGCCAAATTATAGGAACACGTTTGAGAAATAAGAATGTGCTAGCCCTTTTAAAATGTCTTCAACCTTATCTGTTCTGGTTATATTAGAACAAAGGTTTAAAGGTCAAAAGTTTTGAATTCCAATCCTGGTCCGGCTTGTCCCACAATCCTGATGATGTGGTATCCCTGCACCTTAGTGAAGCTGGGCTGAGTAGAAGCGGAGCTGAAGGAGGCAGACCTTCCTTGCCTTCTATGGGGGCAGACGTGACAGGTACAGATGAGGAAGAGAACATAAATACTTTTTGCTACAGGTCTTGGAAGAAGTATAGTAATTTCTGAAGATAACTAACAAATGGTATTGTCTGTACAGAACCTTATCACAGGACGGAACGTCAGAAAGGAGGGGATTCTCCTCTTCACAGGAGGAGAGTTCCATCAATGATCAAATTGTCAAGGAGGTTATAAAGATGAATATTATTACTAAACATGTTAGCAGAAGGTGGTTGTTCATAACAGGTGTCTATCTTGGGGAGTCAGCAACTGACTTTGAAATAACAGCCTGTGGTAGAGGTTCTCAGAGAGGGAAATCAGATTCAGGCTCATGGCTGAAATTCAGATTCTCCACCTATTTATTCTGCTGACAGGTTGGCTTTCCAGTTTAATTTCTGCTTAGCAATACATCACTAGGAGTTTGCTGCTGATTCACAGTTTCTTTTCATAGTATTCTTTGATTCTTTAACTCCTTTCCCATGTAGTTAAAGCATCCTATTCTAAAAATACTAGGGTAACATTTTCAAGATAAGTGTTTCAAAGCACCACATAATAATTGAGAGTACAGATTGCGATGAAAAGGCCGCAATGCATATTACAGTGACTCAGTTAAGAAAGTCAAATAGTGCTGAGATTCTTTTCCAAAAGCACTAATTCTTGTATAAATAACTTCATTTACATGATTTAGGAACTAGAATACTTTTTGCTAACAGATGATGTTTTGATTTAGAATTTACCTTTTGTCTAAAAGTGTCACATGTCACAGCAAAGATGAAGTTTTCCAAGAAATGTCACACCAAAATTCTAATTTATTGTCCAATAAAATTTTTAGGAATAAAATTCTGATATTTCCTCAAATGCTGAAACCTTTTTTATTTTTTGGCTAGTTAATCCTATGGATTTCTGACTGTTCTGCAAAACTCTCCAGTTTAATTTATTCAGATATATAAAGAAAAGTAGTTTTTTTTTTATTTTTGTATCACTTTTGATTTAATTTAAGTCATTAAACTTTTGTGTAGTATTCTTTGAGATTGGAGGAAAGTCTCATTGTAATTTGTTGGACTAGAACCTTTGGTGACCTAAAATGATGCAAAATTAAGAAATAAAAGTAGTACATTGACAGATAGCATACTGCAATCTCAGATTATGAGCACTGTAATAACTTGTCAGGGTATGATGAAATTGGTCATAACAAAACAACATATTACAGAAGTTTACACCTCTTCCCCATAAAATGTTGGTAATACTTCCAAACTGTTCTCTAAACCCATTCATTAAGTTTATTTAAATTTCTTTTTCCACCATTACCATTCTACTAATATGGTAATGTAGACCACTTTCTGAAGGGGGGTAAGTGACATTTGCAGCTCTTTTATGAAACCCTGCAGATGAATTCCATGTGAAGTTGGCCTTAAACCACTCACATGTTAATGGAAGAAAAAAAGAAAAAACTCAGGGATAGGAGGAACCACAGGCATAGATATGCTGCTTAGCTTCATGTGACCAAGAAGGCATTTCCCAAGAAAAGATTCCATTATTTTGGTGCCTCAGACACGGCCTTTTCTTTCACATTTATATTCCCTTAGCTACAAAAGACCTTAGTGAACTGTGTTCTTTAACTTTTAGAAAATATAACATGCCATTGTAGAGGATTGACTGTGAGGTGGCAGGGCCCCCACAGCCTGGGAGACGTTCAGGGAATAACCCCCAGGTGCTTCTCCTCCTTTAACAACAAACATTCTTTTCTACTCTGCCAGAAGTCACATAGCCCCTACGTACTTTCCTTTTTATCTTACCAGCCAGCAAGCAGTTTTTCCTCCTTAAAGTTAATCTTTACCCAATATGCCAAGATTTACGTCATTTAGTAACCTTGTTTAAGACACTATATAATAAATGTAGAACTACAGTTCAGTGCTGGTTGCAGTCTTAGCTGCTCCAGTCTTCCTGATCCATCTTTGTCTTTTGTGTGTTTTATATCTGTTGTGTGCCTTATTTCCTCATTCCCTCACCATTCCCATTCTTGTTCATTCTCCTTCACGCTGGTTCATGAAATGCCACGACTATTCTTATTAATATATAGAGCACTTTGAAAATTTTCTGAAAAGTAATCCAATAAATATCTCAATAAAAGAACCTTTTTTTTCCTACCAAACCTGAAAAAATACTTTTAATCTGAGTAAATTATGTTTTCTTCTTTCTTTAAAATAAGGCAATGAATTTTGATAGCAAACATGACTGTAATGGTGAAAAAAATTCATTTAAGAAGGTGAGTATTATGGGGGTCAAATTTTAAAAGAGTAATTTTCAAACTTACCTTTCCATAGGTCCAAACCTAGGAATATAGTAAATTGCTTTTCACTTAAGTATAGTGATGCAACAACGACCAGAAGCTAGGCTTGGGAACAAAGCTAGGCTTGGGAACACTGACATTTTTAGATTTGGAGCCTGTTATGTTTGATAAGTCCAGGTATCATAAATTTGATAACTTACCTTTGAGTTGAGTACAAATTAATCAATGCAGACTCAAATGTGTTTGTTTGCTTCATGAAAGGAAACTAGTGAGTAGACCAAAATTTTGTATTCATGTAAACAGGCAGTTTAGTCCTACAACTTACTATGGTTAGTAATATCAGAATTAGAAAATTGCCATTTCTTAAAAAAAATTGGAAAATGAATTTTTTGTCTGTGTGAAGACACTGACATAAGTCAACTAATTTATGTGAATCTCCATTTCCCCACGACACATATAAGGTCATAGCACTTTGATGTTGATAAAACTGCTTGTGTAAAGTATGGAGAGTTGAAGAATGAGTTCTATCCTCGGCTCTCTAATTGACTCACTGTGTGAGGTAATAAGATGGTATTTGTAAAACATAACATGAATCTCATATGAAAAGAACTATGTAAACAGGAAGCATTATGATTATATAAAGCCCTCCAAAGGCTTTGAAGGCAACATGACATTTGGTTGAATAAAATGTGGGGAAGTTCACATTTTGACTGATGCTTAGCTGGGGACTATTTATTTGGGAGCCACTTTGAAGAATTTTCCTTCATATTCTAATGAAATTTGTTCCATCACACTATCACAGTACTGGCATTTATATGTACTGGAAGCAGAGACCAAGGGAGACCAATGCCCCTCTAGGTTGAGCATTGTTGGTGGCACATCATTAACCAGTCCACACTCAACATTTCAGTCCAATTATTTTGGGTTTCTGTAGCTTTTTAAGTTTTAGTCAGTTGTTCTTTGACCCTAGTGCACCCTTATTGACACATGCATTATGTTAGAGCAATATATACATCAAAATATCTAAAGCTGAGATTTAAGACAAAATTTGTTGTTAAAAATGCAAAGCACCATACTTGAGACCCTGGGATAAAAAATACTTGGTTATGATGTGTAATTTGTTTAATGTGTTGCTGGATTCTGTTTGCTAGGATCTTATTGAATATTTTTGCATCTATATTCATTAAAGATATTGGTCTATAATTTTCTTTTCTTATTGGGTCTTTTCCTGGTTTGGGGATCAGGGTGATATTTGCTTCATAGAATGTGTTGGGAAGTATTCTTTCTTTTTCTATGCATTGGAAAAGATTAAGTAAGTATATTACTAGTTCCTCTTTAAAAGTTTGATGAATTCTGATGTGAAGCCATCTGTTCCTGGACTCTTCTTTTTTGAGAGATTTCATATAGTTGATGCTATTTCAGTACTTGATATAGGTCTGTTCAACATTTCCACTTCTTTCTGGCTAAGTCTAGGAAGGTGGCATGCTTCCAAGTATTGGTCTATTTCTTTCAGATTTTCATATTTCTGAGAATAGATTTTTTTGTAGTATTCATTAAAGAGTCTTTGAATTTCTGAAGTGTCCGTTGTTATTTTGCCTTTGTCATTTCTGATTGATGATATTAGGGATTTTGATTTTCTATTTTTGGTTAGGCCAGCCAAAGGTTTATCAATTTTCTTAAACTTTTCAAAAAAAACAACTTTTTGATTCATTGATCTTTTGAATAATTCTTTTGTTTTCAATTTCATTTAATTCCTCTCTAATTTTGGTTATTTCTTTTCTTCTTCTGGGTTTGGGGTCAGAATGTTCTTCCTTTTTCTGTTGTTTAAGATGTACCATTAAGGGGAAAGAGGAGGGGGAGGGAAGAAGAAGGGGGAGGATGGTTGGAGGAAAGGTAATTGGTTAGACCACACCTATGGTGCATTTTACAAAGGTTCATGTCAAATCTACTAAGAGTAGAGTATAAACAACACAATAATTAAGAATGTGTAGTGAAGGCTGGTTGTGTTAACAAGTTTGTTGTATTTCAAATTATTTATAAAACCAGCAAATTGTACCCTATAAATGCATTATTGTACACAAATATGATTTTAAAAAATACAGATGTAATTAATCTAAAGTCTTCTAGTTTACATGGAACAATCTTCTAGAGTCAGGTACCTTAGAAAGAATTGTACAGTCCTCCAATTTCTGTATGATGTTTAGAATCCAACCTGAGGATAATCAATTAATTACCTTCTAAAAATGGAACAGTGTATATATTTGAAATGCACACCAGATAAAATCAAGGAGAAGTAAAAGATACTGCAGATAAACAGAATGAAGTTGTCTGGAGGTGAAACTTAAGCCATGGCCTTTCTTGTATGAGATCCACCCATTTAAGTGGATCTTCTGGCACAAGGTACAGAGAGCAATGACGTGTGTGTGTGTGTGTGTGTGTGTGTCTGTACATGCAAAAGGTGTTAGTGGGGTAGGGGGATAACATGAACAGGCAAGAAACTACAGAAGAGCTCCAGGTGGAAAGGGGTGTGGATCCTTCAATTTTATCTTGACAGACTAAAACAGCAGCAGCCCATTTTAAGCCTACATTGATTTAGCTGTGAGTAACTTCTTTAAAATTCACTATGGAAGTAGTATGGAATGGCAATATTTCTTGTTCAATTCTTGTTTTGCTTCTCTAAAACTATATTTCTTGTTCAACTCTTCTACTGCTCCTATAAACATGTCTTCATTTTCTTCCAATAAGCCCAGAATCTGTGTCAGAGGTTATGTCCTCCAGCTCACATTCCACGATTTGTTTCTAAACAGACTGGGCCAACTTGGTGTTGACTAAAATTTATCAACATTGCCTTAGACATTTTTAAAATTTATTTTCCATTTTATTAGGTGACCCTAATGGTATTTATAGTATTTAGCACTTAATTTGCTTCCTTGCATCCCGGCGGTCTTGCTGCCTGCTGTCTGTCTTCACAGACCTTCCTCACTGAGGCTCATCTTCTCCTCATGTGTGTTGGTTGAAACTGGGAGATGGAGTCAGAGCTCCATTATGGCTGCCCAGTCAGCCTCATGCTCATCTCCCAAGGGGTCTCCTCCTCCCCATGTGCTGCCCAGGACTGAACAATGTCTCGTCTACTTTAGGTTCCTCTGTTCTCCCAGCACCAGGAGACACATCTCCTCTTGGGCTGTCACCCGCTCATGGTGTGCCTCCTCCCTCCCTCCCCACCCGCTCAGTCCACCCTCAGGTTTCTGTGGTCCTTACCTTCCAAACAGGACAAGTAGGCTGAAGAAGGGTCTCTTCTGCCCATCTTAGGTTATTGGCTGAGGCCTTTATGACAAAATCTAGATTAATATGAGAAAAGCATACAGATTTATTTAATATACATATCACATAACACAATAGCCTTCACAAGGAAATGAAAACTTGTGTATTTTCATGCTTAGGTTTGATACAAAGATGAATGGTCATGAGGACAAAGAGTCGTCAACTGAGAGGAACTTAGCAAGACCTACATTTGTTTCAGATGCTTCTCTGTGCTCCCGCATATTCAGGGACAGTGGTGTTCCTTCCATTTGAGTATAGGGAAGGCACCTCCGAAATGGGGGTCTACGACCTGCTCTGCTGGTGAAGGGTAGGGGGAAGGTGACAGTGGCCACCTTGTTTGTGCAGTTTTCCCAAATACCAAGGTGGTGTGTTTTGGGGTAGTGTATGCCCTGAGCCCTATCAACTGGGAAAGATGTGATTATCCATATGTTTGTTTTAACCTGACACTGAAAGAGAATTCCATCATTTCCCACCCTTGTCAAGAGGAAAAGCCAAGACAGCTTGGTGAGAAAGGCCCATTAGCTTTGTGGGTGGGGAAGAAGGGAGCGTTCCTCCATCTGTTTCTCTTCCTGAGTAAAGAGAAGACACATCATATCTTAATTGTACTGATCCATAATCAAAGGTGAACTTGGATATTCTAAGAAAAGATATTACTGCTAATTAGTTCCCTTTATAAAACAACATGGTATTAAATTGAGAAATAAGAGTTTAAAATCAACAGTCTTTGCAGTTTTAATCCATGTTTAAAATAACTTCAGCACTTTTAAAGATGATGCTATAAAGTTCCTTTGTGGAACTCTCCATTTTGGTTGCCCAAAGGAAAACCAACTTTTTTTTTTTTTACCAAACCTATAAATAAATATTTTATTCTCACCAACAGATTTGGAACATAATTTGGTTTTATCATCTTTGAGTTAAAGTGTGCCATTCACAATTCCACATCTGAGATATATGTATTTTTATAGTGTTCATATTATATGTATTTCTGTTTATTTTCTCCCATTGAAAGTGTCTCCACCCATGTAGGAGACACCTGTGCCGATCTCTGATCCCTTGATTCCTGTTGCATTTGTCCCCACTCCGGGAAAATAGGTTGTCCTTTCAACTGTTGGAAGCAATTGATTGTGGAAACGGCAATATTAATAACAGAATTTTATAATTTTGTTGAGTAAGTCACAGATAGGAATGAGAAACAGTAGCATAGCGTTATGCATATTATATTCTTTTTTTTATTAAATGATAGCTCTATACATTAATGCAAACAGGGGGTACAGTGTAGTGTTTTCATATACATTTTGAAATACTTTCATCAAGCTGGTTCACATAAATTTCATGTAATTTGCATAGTCATTGTGTCAAAACATTTACATTCTATTTCTAGAAAAGTTCACTTGTACCCTTGTTAGACAGAAATATAGGTGATCTATTATTATATCCTTAAAATGAATTAACTAATATTTTAACTTACTCTTTTCAAAAACTGACAATGCAAAATTAAATCACCTGAAATTTATGATTAATTATTTGTCATTCAAAACATTTTTATATACATACTTCTTTCCCTGAAGAAGAGAAGGAATGAAATTTGTAGTATTTTACATATATTCTTCCACTTAACGCTTTCAATCCTTAGATTCAGGCAACATTATTTCCAGGTTACAGCAAGCGTTCAAACATAGGAGCAAGGCCAAAGCACTCTGAATGTCAAAGGTAAATCCTGGATTTGCAAACAAACTTCTCTGTGACAATAGCTCCATACTTAAAAAACCGTTACAAATGGATGCATTCATTAGGAAGCATATATCACATGTGAACTAAGTAATTAATAACTGACTAATTTTAGTAAATAAAAAATAGAGAGCCATTTCAGAGGGCAAGATGCCAGACTCAAGTTTTGGAAAATTTTGGAATTTGATAATATTAACCAAATGGGAAAAAGAAGATAGGTTAAATGTTGTCAGATAAATAGAAAACCTGTTTTTACCAAGTTTGCTCTCCTATTTTTTGTATGATTAAAAATCAATGCTCACACTGTCAAAAGGTGTTCAATGTGTAAAGAAGAAAACAGACTGTGTGTGGAAAGTCCTTAGTCAGAAGTAAGTTTTGCTATTTTAATACATTGCATCCTTTGATGTATCCATTATCATTTATGCCCCTTATCACATACACAAAATTTCCCATATATTACATGCTTTGGAAAAATTACTTTAAAAATTGTGAAATGCCATCGCATTGATATATGATAATTCACTTGAACAATACCTGGTGAGTATTACTAAGTATTTTCTCACATTTCATTATTATAAATATTCTCATTATTAAATACTCTCCTTGTGTGTGATCTGTGGCTCACATTTCTAGTTAGTTTTTCACCATACAGTCCTTGAACAACATTAGGGATACAAAGTGCATAGATTCATTCTCTGGGAAGTGCATATCGACTAGTCCTTGTTTTTTGTTGTCACGTTTCGTGTGTTTCTGTAGTCTCAGTCCCTAGAGATATGTGAATGACACTTGCACCTCTGAGCTCATCATATAAAAGCAGGAGATTTACTCTCAGTTCATTAGGCCCCTGGTGGAATCTCAAGGAGACAACACAGCTGTACTGACCGGAGAACCCAGGCCTCAGGGCCTTCTTGTCTCTGAAGTTCATGGCCGTTTCCTCAACTAGCTGAAGAAAGCCTTTCTCAGTTTCTCTGTCAAGAAGGGTTTTCAGGATTACATGCCCTTAGATGCCAAATTCACCTAAGTACAATCTCTGACAGAGACAGGCTAGCCTCTCTTGGGATTGCCTCCACACTGCGGTGGTGTGGTCTGATGACCTTCACCTGCCCAGGCATGTGCATCTGAGAGTGAACATGTCCATGTCAGGAGTGGTCAGGGAGAGGGAGAGGGAGACGGAGTTGGAGACAGTGTTAGTGCAGAGAACACTTCCAAACAGGCCTGTGTACCTGACAGAAAATTCATGTGCTGTCCAATCTGCTTTGGGATTTTCTTTTTATACAATCAAGACTTTTAATGAAAGGAAAAAGTGATAATTAGACTCATTTTAGTAATACTAAGTTGTTTCATAAATTATCTTACACTTATAAGTAAACTCTGTGGAAATTTATTAATACATTAAATTGACAATTTCAACATTTTTAGTTACATACTAATAACAGTGTTACTTGAACTTAAACGTGTCTTTATTTCTAATAAATGCTTTGGACTGTACTGATCTTTTTATATCTCACAAGAAGTAAGAGCCCTTACATGTGAACATAACATGTTTGAATATATGTGTGTGCATAGACATTTATGTGAGTATTTCACAACACTCATTACTCCAAGTGACTGGTCCCTGGCAATGTCCCCAAGTCATTTAAATATTAATAAGTATGAATTCAACATTTACTATTCTTGGAATAAAAACATTTCAATAGATTTGGTATAATGAGAAATCATATTATTATACACATTATTCATTTAAATGCATTTGTTGAAGCATTGAAGTCATTTTTTCCAAACTTAAGACAGCATTGTACTACTGGATTAATATGGCAGAATTGGAGTATCATTTTGCCAGAATATAAAGATGTGCACTATTATGATCTACATTACATAATTAATACATCCTATATTACATAATTAAAATAAATACTTCTAAAATGCTTGTTCATTTATATGAGACATTTCAGATTTCATAAGTATATAGTATATTCATGTATTATCTTATTTGCTTTAAAATAAGTATAGAAATTAGGTGTTTTCTAGGTACTAAGTATAAAAATATTATAATGAATAATCCTTATTTGAAAATTACTAAATGTATATTACCAACATAAACACATAATGAATAATTTAAGTAAAATATCCTGTCTAATCAAAAATGTCTAATAAAGTAGCATAAACCTTCCAAGTCCATTAATAAAGTTCTCTGTTAAACAGTGAGGAAGGGAGTGAATGAGTTGCATTCACCAGTGATCAAGCAGGACACTTTTGATGGCAGTGGATCAAGCAGGGATCAAGCAGGACACTTTTGATGGCAGTGGATCAAGCAGGGATCAAGCAGGACACTTTTTTGTCAGTATGGGCTGTAGGCTTATTATTCCCAATTTACAGGGGAGAAAATCAAAGCTTATCATTTTGATAACCCATGGTAAGTACAACCCTATCATTCCCAAGAATGCTGATTTTTTTTCACAATTGTTATAAACTTCTTTTTTATTTTCTTTTATTCTTTGTTTCTTTCTGCCTTAATGTCTGGTTATTTGGTTTGGGGGAAAAGAAAGGGGAAGTGTATTAGAATAGGATTCATCTTCAGCATCCAAGTGGTCAGGGAGGTAAGAGAATGTGCGGCGAGGGGCCCAACCGCAGCTGGGCACTGAAGGTTCCGTGCGAGAGAAGACCCAGACTCAGTTCTGTCTGGTGGAATAGCCCAGGAGGGCCTGGAGAAGCACAGGCTGTCACGAGCATCAGAAGCGCTAGGCACTGCTGCCCTGAGGTGTCTCGAGAGCCCTTTTATTTAGTAAAAGCCATAAAGTGTGCCGAACACATAAAATCAATGACAGAAACAGGGGGAGAGACACAACGGTCCCCTTACAGTCATTAGCAATAAGAAACAGGGAAGTAAAGGGGAGGAATGGGGGTAAGGATCATGAGGCTCACAGCCTGTGAGTCTAAATGCAATCAGAGAAAAGGGGGCAATCTTAGCTCTCCCCCGTGATTCCCACCTACACCTTGGCATGGCTGAGTCGGCAGTGATCTTTAGTTGCTACACACTCGTTCTCACCCCATGCAGGTTAGAGCACGGCAGTGGAGGGAGTGAAGAAGCCTGGACTTTGGGCCAACAGGATCTCGGGAGTGTTAGCCCTGAGCCACCAGGGGCCAAGCTTTCCATTTATACCAAGCTGTTTGGGGGGCTGAGGAACCTGGACTTATGCCTTAGCCAAAACTCACAAAAGAACAGTGTTTGTGAGGATGGTGTGACACTTGTGATGTCTCTATGCAGCAATCAACTGGCTACACAACTACTGGGATCTAGACACAGTTTGAGCCCAAGTTCCATGATTTCTTCACCGCTGTGGATCTATTTCTCTGATTTTATTATTTTTTTTTTTTTGGCTCTGTCATAGTTTCTGCGTCTCAGACAAGCTTTCCTTATAATAGGGCATGGCTGCTAGAAGCTTCCAGAAACACACAGTCATTCCCAGAGTGGGTAAGAACTTCTCTTTACTAGCCATTGGAAAGAGTAATTATTGTGCTTCCTTTTATCAGGTTTAAAACTATGAAGGACTTTAAAGCAAACAGAATAAATTTATCTGTCTAGACACCTCTGGTATTGGCGTCAAATGGCCTCATTTGCTCAAGAGAATTTATTTGCCAAGATTGGGCTGTCTTTGCAAGACGTCTCACTGGAATTTCACGCCTGTATCACAAATTTGGTATTTTCATCTTCATGAATCAGGAGAGAAATTAAAATTAGTTTTCTTACATAGTCACCACACACATCAATTTTTCTGAATTTGAAAATAAGGACAGGTGTGCACAGGTATGTTTACACGGGTGTGGTGTGCCCTCCTTATATTGTATTAAAAACCATCTCAGAATGGGTCGGTTCCCTGTCCAGTTGGTCTGTGGTCAGCAGTCCACCTCCTTTCCTCGGTCCTCCTGCTCTGTACTCTGGTGTATTGTCCAGAGCCCTCAAGTGTGAAGGGCTGGTGATGAGAACATAGCTGTAGTTTCAAACGGTTCTAGGAATTCACAAGAAAGCACATTCATTTTAGAAAGTAACATTAGTAGGGAAAGTTGTGGGGTTGAATTAAATGGCCCAGTGCTTTCAGATTCAGATTGCTTTCAAGCTCCATTTTGCTAGGTAGAATTTTCCTTGTAAGATCTTAGTGATAACATAACACACATTTTTCAGAATCAGGGGTATGACCAGGGGCACAGCATGGATTTCTGCAGTGCACAAATTGATCCGAGTACATTCCTAAGCACAGAGCTGATTTGAAGTACGTGATGATGCATATTTATAGTTTCTCTTTTATAAAATTCCACACAACTTTTAAATGATTTTTAAAATATATTTAAGTCATGTAAATGACATATTGTTTTATTCACACCATTTGAGTACTTTGCTCAGATTAGAACACTTTAAGAATCTTTAAATAAATTACAAGTTATTATAGCTAATATTCTAGAAATATGGTTTCAAATCTGCACTGTTGTAGAAAAAACAAGTAGCAATTAATTTGAAAAATAGCCATCTATTTTTAAATTAATAAATGAGCATTTCAACTGCCTGTGCATTTTCTATTATTTATATACATATTACTTAACATAAAGCTACATTTAAACAAATACATAATTATAGAAACTAATACATTTTAGATCCAGCAAACATTTACTGAGCATCTGGGCTCTTTTAAACAGTTATGTTGTTGGATACTCCTAACTACTTATTAAGGTATTATTTTTTGTACTATAGAAACATTGCCATTTAAGAAGGAAAACAATTCAGAGAACTTACAGAAGCTTTAATAGCATGAACAAAATTTCCATGAATCCATGAATTTTAGGTCTAATGTCATAAATGGAAACTCTAGCTTCATCAAATTCTAGAATAGTGACAGGTGTGAGAGAAATTCAGGACGGTTAATCAAAAACCAAACACAGCGGAATCACTATTTTGCCTTGTTTTTAGGCACCATATCTATTATATTTAGAATTTCAAGAACACTAAAGAAAGGCTTAATATTTTAATGTTTATCAAAAGTGAGCATGAGCTAAAAATAATCTTAAAGGATTGATGATTAAGAAGATTGCTTCTAAATAGAGTGAGGAATATTTACACCTACTAAGCATGAGCATTGGTTGTATGACGGCTGCTCCAAAGCGGGGAACTGTGAAGTTGGCCCTTCACCATCTTCGGCACCCACGCCTGCTCAGGAATGCAGTTTGCAGCCAGGCTTAGGGACGTAGCAGCGCTGCGTGTGTGTCCTGAGAGACTTGCCTAAAAGGATGAGACCCAGGTTGGAATTTCAGCAGAACTCAGGTTGTAGTTGACCCCAGCCATATAAAGAAGGGACAAGTCATTGACAGAGAGAGAAAGACACACAGACAAGGGCGTATGAGGATCCCCGAGGGGAGATCAAAGCCACAGATCTGATGGTAACTCAGGAAAACCTTGCACTGATTTGGGCAGACTCCTGTTGTTCTGTGGGCAAAAATTAGAGTTGTTGCCATACAAGCATTTCAATTGCTGGGTTGGCTGGTGCAGTTTGTTAAATACTACTATATTTTAAGTGAATTTCAAGTACTGTATGATGACTGACCATTCAGCAAAATTGGACCCATGCTACGTAAACAATGAAAGCAACCTGATCAAAACTAGGAAGAAGAGAGAACGTTGCTGTTAATATTTCAACATTAACATATATTGCTAACAACAGGATCCTTGATGACAACTTTGTGAATTTCAAATCCCTGATGTGCTTTAATGGCAAAACCAATACATATTTTAATTTATTTCTGCAATTTAACTTGACTATTAAATTCCTTCCACAAATCAAAGTCTTTCAAAAATTCATTGAGCATAAATTATACAGTAATGCACAAATGATCACGGGTAGTTACCTGATCCTATAAATGATAACAAATACATGATAGTTCTTAGGTTACTAAAAAGTTTCTTCTCTGTATAATTTATCACTCCTTTCAGCTTGATGGAAAAGGTTCTTTAACTTACACCTGTGTATGTCTAAAATAGTCAGCCTGTGGTTTTACAGTAACTTGTTGATTGTTGTATTGTCTGTAGTGGTTACACACAGGCAGTCAAAGCATATTTCATTAATCTCATGGTTATTTTGCAGCATTCAAAGTAGAGTGTTATCATTTCATTTTACAGTTGCTCTTTACCTTCCTTCCTTCCCACCTTTCCTTCTTTTCTTTCCTTCTTTTTTTTTGCTTTTACCTTTTTTCCCACAAGTGTTTGCCACGTGGCAAGAACTCTAACAGATTTTAGGATTATAATGGTAAGTAAAAGCAGAACTCATAAAATTTAAGACTAATAGGAGAAAGAGATGAATTATCATATGAAGAGATGTAAAATTCACGGTGATAAATGCTATAGCGTTTACTCAGGCTCAGTGACACATCAATGCAAGTAAACTGGATCTAGTGTGGATCAAAGGGGAAACTTTTGAGAAAATTATCCTGGCTTGGACTTGTACAAAATAATTAGAAAATAGCTAGCTAAAGTGGGGTGTATTGGAAGGCTGCAAGAAGAAAGAAATGAAGAGAAAGAATTTGGATGAGATTCTCCAGGAAAGACCAGTAGCCTGCCCAAAGGTGTTGAGTAAAGTGAGTGACACACGCCAAGGAGAGCAAAGGAAAACCCTGGTGTCCAGATAATAAATTAGGGGAGTGAGGTTGGGAGGCAGACCTAGAGGTACAGCCAGTGGAATGATGTGGATGAGCCGTATAAACAGCAGTGGTGATGTCGCATGGAAAACAGCCGTAAGAAGCTAGTGGTGGCTGATAGCTTGTGCTAAAATGGTGCTGGTGATGATGTAGACTGGAAATTATGAGCTATATTTAGAAGACAAAATTAACGGGACCTGGACATACGGCAGCAGCTGCAGAGGCTCCAAGAAGTGGTAGGGAGTGGATAGTGACATCTAAAACAAGGGCATAGACAGCATTAAGGAGATGCGGTGGTTGTCGGCAGATGGATGCAAGACCTTCTATGTCTGTGTAACAAGCAGGGAACAAGAAACATGATTGACTTGTCTTCATGTGTATAACAAAGGACAAAAGGAGCTCCTTTGGGAATCTTTAACTGCAAGTGCCTCAAAACTACTGGGTCCCTAGGTCGGCATCCGTGACCTTGATAATACACGAAATTTGTTTGTTGACGTGGCAGAGCGCTTTATGCCAAGCTGAACTGTGCAATTTTCACTCTGCATTACGGGAATCATAGTTTGCTTATCTACTTCCTAGGATTGTTTTGAGGATAAAAGGAGATAATTTGCTTCAAATACTGCAAAGCCTTATGCAAAGAAAATGTGAGGAATTACTATTATCTTTCAACTGCAGGCACAACCATAAAACAAATTATTCAACTGGGGCTTAACAGTTCTTTCTTGGCTTTTCCAAATGGTCTGATAATTCAGAAACTTTGTGTGTAGGAAACGATTAGACACCTTACCACACCAGATTAATGCAATGATTAGAGCCCTTCTGGCTTTCATTTAAAGAAAACAAAGTGCCTAAAAGTAAACAAAGACTTACTGTTGACAAGCAGAACACACCCCAGGGAAGCACAGAAGAACGGGGGACATGCAAAGAGGAGCAGCAAACATGATCTTAAATTTTTACTTTGACAGCTAAATTTTGACATTCCTGGGAACGCTGTCATTTTAGTATTGCCTGTGTCAGTATTTTTTTTCTTCCTTGTAATCACTGTGCAGACACCGATCTGGGCATTCATTATTTCTAGGTTTAACTATTGAACAATGCTCAGAAGTTCCGTATTTCAGTCTGGATTCTCCTTCAAATCATGTTCTATAATATTCTTATATCATTCTTGTTTAGTTTGTCTACAATCTTGAGGCTCAGTGAAGTTAAGAAGTCAGTGATTATCGGGTCAGAAATGGTAAAATTAAGATTTATTCCTATATTTTTGATATACTGAAGCAAATAATTCCCTCTATCCATTTACTTCCCTCAAAATTTCTGAAATTGGAAACCCCTTTAGGTTCTGACAATGTTCCTCTTTAGATCATGAGGCTTAGGGTAAAAGTTGTAAGTATACAGCATGACACATCAACATTGGAAAAGAAATTGTCCACCAGGACAGGCTGAGTTCTAAGGTTTAAGTCTGAAGAGAAGTAGGAACTGTGTAAGTGTTATAGATTAGTCTGTGCAGGATCCCAGAGCAAAATGAATGCCTTAGACTGGCTGGTTTAAACAACAGGTACTTCTTTCTCACAGCCCTGGAGGCCGGGGAATTCAAAATCAAGGCGCCAGCCAATTTAGTTGTCTGCTAAAAGCTCTTTGCTTGGTTTGCCTCCAGCCGCTTTCTCACCATCTCCTCATGTGAAGGGGAGAAAGGGAAATAAGGTTCTCTGATGTCTCTTTTTGTAAGGGTACTAATTTTATCATGGGAGACCCACTCTCATAACCTAATGGCCCCATCTCCAAATACCATCCTATGGCAGGGATGGGCTTTGACAATGAATTATGAGGGTAAAAATTCAGTCTACTGGCTACAGATGCCCTTTTCATGTAAGAGCTTTGGTTCTCAGCAGGGAATTCTGAAAGCAAACATCGCACATGGGTTCCTGTTGTCTCTCCTGTCTGCTCTATGTCTCTGTGTCTCCCTGGTCTCTAGAACCAGTTGTCCTTCCAGGCTAGAAAAGCTTGCATTTTCTTCAATATATATTTACACCACTCTCTTCTTCATTCTGTATATTCGTATTTTTTTTTTTAAACAAACACAATTATTTCTGTCCTTGGTGTCCTGACTTGCTCCAGTTTCCAGGGTTGTGAGCGGTGCGTCTTTGTTCAATACTACTACAGTCAAATTGCTTCTGCCATGGAAAATTTTTGAATCTGTCTTATTTAAACATAATATTGGACAAAAATGAGATAGTCTCCATTTATGTTTTTTTTTATTAAATTATAGCTGTGTACATTAATGCAGTCATGGGGTACAATGTGCTGGTTTTATACACAATTTGAAACATTTTCATCAAACTGGTTAACATAGCCTTCATGGCATTTTCTTAGTGATTTTGTTAAGACATTTATATTCTACATTTAGTAAGTTTCACATGTACCCTTGTAAGATGCGCCGTTCCATTTATATTTTTAATAACAGCTTTATTGAAATATACTTCACATATCATAAAACTTCCCAATTTAAAATGTGCTATTCAATGGTTTTTACTTTATTCACAGAGTTGTGCAACCCACTCCCTCATGAATTTTAACACATTTTTATCTATTTCTCCAGAACCCTGTGCCTATTAACAACCATTTCCAACCCCCCATGCTTACAGGTAGCCCCTGGCAACCACTCATCTTCTTTTATTCTCTATGAATTTGTCTATTCTGGAAATTTCATAAAAATTTAATTGTACAATCTGTGGTGTTTGGGGATTGACTTCTCTCACTTAGCATGATTTTTTAAGGTTTAATTGACTGCTTGTTTGTTATCCTTGGGGGAAAATGTTGATAAAGGGTTAGCAGAGCAAAAATAAAGGAGGTGTAGGACCCATACAGCCTGATCCCTAGAGGAAAAGTAGCCTGTAAATTATTCCACAATTTTTCCAAAGCACAAGGTAGAAAAAAATGCCAGCCATTAAATGAGCACTAATACAGAGCTGTTTTGGAGGGCATTCTTCCAACAAGACACAGAGGAATGTTTTCCCATGGCTGTATATAATGTGGCCAGTGATACCCAGTTTGCACCAACATTTCTGGGCCTTATGTTGTGGAGGAAGGAACTCTCAGCACCTGGCAGCTGGTGCCCTATAGATAGCAGACTGACTCCCTCACAGGTGTTCACCTGCTGTGTGCACCTGTAGAGCTCATTTTGCTCTGTAGTCTTCAGGGCCATGCCTTTTTTGCTTTTTGATACTTTAAATAAATTTCTCATGAAAATTCCAAAGGAACTATCTTGCAAAATTTTTCTTAAATGAACCTTGGCCTAATTTGTAGTTTTGCACAGTATGTTTGCTTCCTTCCTTTTTTCCTATACCCTATATGGGCAGGTCCAGTCTTCTAAAGATGTATGTGTGTGCATGTTACCACCCATGTGATTGCATGGGAATGTGTGTGGCATGGCACCGTTTATGTCTGCATCCATGCCCATATCACCATGTGTGTGTGTGGGGGGCTGTGCTGTGTCACCATGTCCCAGAGTGTGTGTGTGCTGGGCCTCCACGTATGTAAGTGTGTGCATGCACTTTATCACACCTGAGTGCCTGTGAGGGCTGTGTCATAATGTACAGGAGTGTGTGCCTGTTCCATGTCACCCACGTATATGAGTGTGAGTGTGCCCTGTCATCTGTATTTGGATATGTGAGTGTGCCCTTTCACCTGTGTGTGGACATCTGAGTGTGCCCTGTCACCTGTATGTGGACATGTGAGTGTACCCTGTCACCTGTATGTGGACATGTGAGTGTACCCTGTCACCTGTATGTGGACAT
>NW_003852509.1:2020650-2025138 GCF_000181295.1 Otolemur garnettii
TGTGAGTGTGCCCTGTCACCTGTATTTGGACATGTGAGTGTGCCCTGACACCTGTATGTGGACATGTGAGTGTACCCTGTCACATGTATTTGGACATGTGAGTGTGCCCTGTCACCTGTATGTGGACATGTGTGTGTACCTTGTCACCTATATGTAGGCTTGTGTGTGCACCCTGTCACCTGTATTTGGATATGTGTGTTTGCCCTGTCACCTGTATGTGGACATGTGAGTGTACTCTGTCACCTGTGTGTACACACAGTATGATTTCTTCTCTCTTCCCTGAACATAAAGTTCCTCAAGCACCTGGCTATTTTTGCTTGATCTTTTAAGTTTTGATCTTTCTGCTTACTTAGCACTTTTTATTTATAGCACAGAAGTGGTAGAGAATCAATGATCTTCTTACATTTTGTTATTATTTTCTTTTAGCTGCATATGTCCTTATTTTAATGATTCTTCATGAATCTTTTCAATACAAAGGTGTATTTTGATACCAAATGTGTCTATCTCCCTCTTCTCTCTGTGGATATCGGATCATTTCATTGACACTCCATCTTTTCTGCCCACACTCCCAGGCACATGTCTGGCTGGAGAATGCGGGTGGGCCGTACCTTCCCTCACGCTCAGCCCATGTTAACACCCAGCCACCCACGGCTTTCACCTGGGTTGAGAGAGGAGGCCCTGGAGGAGTTGTCGTTTGAGAGGGAACAGGGGCCCAAAGCTGCAGAAGAGCATCCTGTTAAAGACTTTGGGTCACCGTCTGGTCTTACCTGAGGCTCCATCTCCCTCTCTCCGCAGCTCATACAGGCCTGGGAGCTGCTGGCAAGGGGGAGATCCGTTCTTATAGGAAAACTTTGTCTCCTAACAAAAATTCAGGGCTGCTTGTGATGTGAGCACAGCTGTGCTCTCAGGAGCGGCTGGAGCAGCATGCGATATTCCGAGATGCCCCTGGGTGGCCCTGCCAGGGTGCTGCTCATGCTGTGGACAGCTGACCACCCCACTGCCCTCTCAGTGGCTAGCAGGTTTCTGTAGCCTTGTTATTAATGTCACTTGAAAAGATGAAGCACGGATCAAAGTCTTCAAATGCGTCTTTGTCTACTAGC
The DNA here is from genome assembly GCF_000181295.1 of Otolemur garnettii. Lineage (NCBI taxonomy): Eukaryota > Metazoa > Chordata > Mammalia > Primates > Galagidae > Otolemur > Otolemur garnettii. The sequence goes on from NW_003852509.1 coordinate 2,021,751, forward strand.
TCCTCAAGCTGACAGCCTCGTGGAGGGAGGTTTTATGTATATTCATGTATAAAACCAACCATACTTTCTGACCTGTTTCTCACAAGGTGAGATAAAATAGATCTTTTAATTAAATTGAATCATGAAAACTGTTCCAGTTTAAAACTTTTCAGTTTGATCTTTCTGTGCTGAGAGAAAGGCATTGTTGGAGCCTATGGGAACTCAGGTGGAGATGAGAAAGTGACCTGGGTGTGGCAGGTGGCTGGTCACTCTTTGCCAAAATCACAGAATTATTCTAGAGTGGTGGCTTTTCTGTCACGTTTCCAGAACGATTGCAATAAACCTGTTTGGCAAATGTTTGTTTTCTTCCTCTTGAAAAGTTTCCAGTTGACTACACAGACTCTGGTCTATAATTCTTTGTGAGGTTTTGAGTGTGTGTTTGTTTTTTTGTAAAGCAGATAAACGGCATCAGTTGGGGTTAAAAAACAAGAGTGGAAATTTGCCAAATTAGTGTTTCCCCGGAGCTAATTCAGGAACCTGCCGCAGTATTCATAAAGAAATTATTTTATGACCATAATGGTAAAATAATTGAACATTTTATGGTGAAGGGGAAGAAAAACGCTAAAACGAACAGAATACTCTTCCTTGCAGGCACATACATCATGCCAGGAGATGCTAAAAGGAAATGCTGTGTACAAACAGCTATGTTTTCAAGCTGGAGTTTCAAAACAACAGTGCTCTGCGTTGCAGTATTTGTTACCACTGTGTTCAGAAATATTGGTGGGACAAACAGTGACCAGTGCAAGCCAGAGTGATGGAGCTTTTGGATAAAGGTGCAGCCAGGAGGGAACGCTGAGGTCTTGTCACGTGGCTCCTCTGAGTGAAGACAGCTGTCCCTGTCACTAGAGGTGCCAGGGGAGGCACCAACCCCACACACCGCCACACAGGGAGTGCACTGCCACTGAGCTCAGGCAGTCAGTCACTTTTTCTATCACAGATTGTTGCAAACTTGTATTCTCAACTGTTTATCGCCACCCGAAATTGTCCTAAATCCTATCGGCACTTCCCGTAGTTACTTTGAATATATGTCTCTATTATAGCAGATGACATCTGTGTAACAGTGTATGTTTTATTTCCCATTTTAAGGGTGTACATCAAAATATAAGGTGGATGGCTCTGGAAGGTGGCACTTTTAATTATAATCAGTTCAAATGCAGATGCAGTCCAAAGACCAGGCAACCAGTGCAGGGGAAGGGATTTCTTCTCTACTGTCCTGCATTGGGAATTCCTGCCTGTGACTTCACCCACCTGCAGAATGTGTATTTCACTCTAGCCGTGATCTCAACACAGTCATCAATGGGAAAAATCTGTCAGTCACCAGGCCCGGGGCGTTCTTCATCCAAAGAGGAGGACGAGGGCTCAGATAGTGCTGAGGGCTTAACACTCTGTGCTTCCTTGTCTATTTTCAAGATATTAAGGGGGTGCAAATGTGGAAGGTTGTACGAATCCCTTCTGTACTGCGTGAGTCCCAGCTATAGGTCTGCCCATCCCTCCAGCACTGTTCCTTCCCGTTAGTTAGGTGTTTGCCCCTCCTTTCCTCCCCCACCCCTGGTTAATTTTCCAATGATTTTAATGTCCCTGTGTGCATATGGGGGCTTGTTGGTTATTTCCCATTTAAAAGTGAGTACATGTGGTATTTGCTTTTTCATGCCTGAGACATTTCACTTAGGAGAATGGTCTCCAGTCCTATCCATCCACATGTGGAAGAAGGCTTAGAGGATATACAGCAAGAGGAACTTTAATTTGAGCAAATTAGCATGAGTGTAGAAAGTAAAAAAGAAAAAAAGAAGAAAGAAAAAAGTCTTTAAGTCTATCCTTTTCAGGAACTTTGTTTCTTCTCATACTTGTTGATGTGGGAGCTCCAGACCAGCTCCTCTGGTTCCACAGAGCTTCACCAAGCAGGGTTACAAAAGGCCAGGTCTGTCCACACTGTGCCAATGCTAATGCACCATCTGCTGAGCGGCTCCACTACCTATAAAGGCTTAAAAAAAAGGGCCTTCAATGGTGGGGGGGGGGGTGCTTTCCTACATCCAGCCTGTCTCCAGTGCTTCCAGAAGCCTCGGAGGCGTGAGGAGGGTTTGCAATTTGGCTAATGTGCCAATCTTCTTGGGGGTCTTTCCAGATATTTCTATTTAAATCATTCTTCCTCTGGAAAAAGATCAAGATGCCCCCACCTCAATCCTAAGAAGATGAACAAAAACTGTGCAAAGATAGTTTTTAAAAAGAAACGACAGCAATGTTCAAGTTAACACAAAATCAACAGCTTTATACTTAAAATTTCAAGAGCTTTTGTTCAATGTTTTTTAAAGCGTCTGAAAAAATAAATATGTATTAGCTACTCTAAGGCTTTCAAAGCACTCCTCTGGAGAAGATGGGGAAGTATTCACTGAAAAAAAATCTCAGTGATGTTTCTCAATTTGGAAGAAGTGGGTAGGCAGCACATGAATAGGTTAATTTCCAGAAACTGGAAAAAAAAATTACCAGTATTTTCCCAAATGAAGGAAGATCATCTGCAAAAGTACCAAAAATTGATATATATGAATTGGAGGGATTAATTATAAATTTGAGGCACCTTCTTAAGTAGAGCTAACTTCTTTCAGTGATTTTAAGAAATTAATATAAAAGACACCAGAGGTGAAAATCAAGGGTAATGATTGATTTTCCCGCACCCCACCCCACTCCATGCCCCACTAAGGAAGCTGGAAGCAGGAAAGAAGGCAGAGAGGAAAGGGGGTGTTCAGCCTTCACCCCTCAAATGATGGACTATGGGAGAAAACACACGTGGATTTTCTAAATGTTGGACAAAGCTTTACACCCTCTCACCTTGGAAATGAAAAGGCCATTTTAATTCTGTAAAATATGAGACAAAAGATGAACTTTCAGAGAAAATGTATGAGACTACATTAAGGAAAAATTAGAGATCTAAGGAAAAACATTAGAAATAAAGCTAACACCATTTCAGAAATCCTAAATAAATTGAAAGTGGAGAATAAAACTTTAGAGATATGAGAGGAGAAAATCAAGAAAGTGATGGAAAAGACAGAGACAAACATACTTAGAGAGTGAACAGCAGACAGAGAAAACCCACGGGAATGTCGAGCACTTCCCTGAGGGATGGATGGGAACACTGGGAATGAAAACTACAAAGGGAGGTCAGAAAGAAGCGGTGACCAGTAAGGGAGGTCAGAAAGACGCGGTGTCCAGCAGGGGAGGTCAGAAAGAAGCGGTGACCAGTAAGGGAGGTCAGAAAGACGCGGTGTCCAGTAAGGGAGGTCAGAAAGACGCGGTGACCAGCAGGGGAGGTCAGAAAGACGCGGTGTCCAGCAGGGGAGGTCAGAAAGACGCGGTG
>NW_003852509.1:2025548-2040163 GCF_000181295.1 Otolemur garnettii
AAGGGAGGTCAGAAAGACACGGTGTCCAGCAAGGGAGGTCAGAAAGACACGGTGACCAGCAAGGGAGGTCAGAAAGATGCAGTGACCAGTAAGTGAGGTCAGAAAGAAGTGGTGGCCATTAAGGGAGGTCAGAAAGACACGGTGACCAGCAAGGGAGGTCAGAAAGAAGCGGTGTCCAGTAAGGGAGGTCAGAAAGAAGTGGTGGTCAGTAAGGGAGGTCAGAAAGATGTGGTGACCAGTAAGGGAGGTCAGAAAGACGCGGTGAGCAGTAAGGGATGTCAGAAAGAAGCGGTGACCAGTAAGGGAGGTCAGAAAGAAGCGGTGTCCAGTAAGGGAGGTCAGAAAGATGTGGTGTCCAGTAAGGGAGGTCAGAAAGATGTGGTGTCCAGTAAGGGAGGTCAGAAAGATGCGGTGTCCAGTAAGGGAGGTCAGAAAGATGCGGTGTCCAGTAAGGGAGGTCAGAAAGAAGTGGTGACCAGTAAGGGAGGTCAGAAAGAAGTGGTGACCAGTAAGGGAGGTCAGAAAGAAGTGGTGACCAGTAAGGGAGGTCAGAAAGAAGTGGTGACCTGTAAGGGAGGTCAGAAAGAAACAGTGACTTATAAGGGAGGTCAGAAAGATGCGGTGTCCAGTAAGGGAGGTCAGAAAGAAGCGGTGACCAGTAAGGGAGGTCAGAAAGAAGCGGTGGCCATTTTGGGTTCTTAAGTGGATGGAAAGAACAAACCAAACCCAGTGAGAGAATGCTGTGTGGGGCCGTGGAAGGGGACGATGTGCAAGGCCGCCGCAGAGCCCCACCTGCAAGTGCCGGTGCTATGATTATGCAAGAAAGGTGAACTACAAAATAGGAAAGCTTGGGCAGCCCCTGTGGTGCAGTGTAGGACACTGGCCCCATGTACTGAGAGTGGCAGGTTCAAACCCAGCCCTGGCCAAACTGCAACAAAAAAATAGCAGGGCATTGTGGTGGGTCCCTATAGTCCCAGCTACTCGGGAGGCAAGAGAATCACCTAAGCCCAAGAGTTGGAGGTTGCTGTGAGCTGTGATGCCACTGCACTCTACTGAGGGTGATAAAGTGACACTCTGTTTCAAAAAAAAAAAAAAATAGGAAAGCTAGCAAAATTTACTTAGATTTGGGTTTGTGGCTTGAGAGTTTCTAATGAGCACCCTGAGATGAAGGCTGGAAACCCTAGGAGCAGTTGGTACATTCAAGGCCATCCCAGCCTAGTTGGTCAAATCACCCACATCTCAAGGAAGTTGCTTACAAAGTAAAGTAAGATGATTAGGTCAAAAGGACTCTTTTTAATGATAAACAGCAATAAATGAGGCATTGTTGTGTAAAATCAGTCAGCTTACGAGAGAACTGAAGAAAAAAAAATGTGGTCTCAAATGATTACAATGTCAGAAAGAAGAATTATTTCAAAAATATATATATGGCAACAAGGCAAGGGTATCCACTCCAACCCTTGCTATTCAAAACTATGGTGACTTGGACTGGTCCATTAAGTAAAAAAAGTATATATAAAAATTGAGAAGATAAAATAAGATCCCTTTTATATACAGTGACTTGAATATCTATTCTACAATTTCTAAGGAATAGGATAACAGGTTACTAAAACTAAAAGAGTGTAACAGTGTTGCGAGATAGAAATTCAATACATTAAAAATCAATTGAATTTCTTTTTTACTACCGGTCATTGATTAGAAATCAGAATTCGGCTTTTGATAATCCCATATGCAATAACATCCTCAACCGTGAAATACTTAGGGACAAATACGAGGAAATATATTGAAATATTGAATGCTAAACTACAAACCACTGATGAGAGATGCCAAGGCGGGCTTAATTCAGTGGCATTTACACCATTCTCACACATGGGAATCTTTCCTATTGTTGAGATATCAGTTTTCCCAAAATCCATCTATAGATTCCATGCAATCCGAATCAAAATGCCAATAGGCATTTTGGGAGAAATGGACCAAATCACTCTAAGATGTATATGGAGAAGTAAAGAATCTAAATGGGCCGAAGAACCAGGCTTCATGGCTCATGCCTTTAATCTCAGCATTCCGGGAGGCCAAGGCAGGTGGATCCACTGAGCTCCCAGGTTTGAGACCATCCTGAGCCAGAGCAAGACCTTGCCTCTAAAAATAGCCAGATGTTGTGGCCGGCACCTGTAGTCCCAGCTACTCAGGAGGATGAGGCGAGAGAGTCACTTGTGCCCAAGAGTTTGAGGTTGCTGTGAGCTGTGGTGCCATGGCACTCTACCAAGGGCAATGAAATGAGACTGTCCTCCCAACAAAAAACAATTAAAAATAAATAAATAAATAGGCCAAAGCAGTTTTGAAAAAGAAGCCCTACCTGACTGTGAGACGTCCTCAGGTGCCACAGTGATGGGGAGCGTTGCATTGGCAAGAAGAAAGATGCATAAACAGTGGGGCCCACAGGAGACCAGATACAGACGCACATAAACACAGGCAACTGGCGTTGCAGAAACATGGCATTGCAATGGAGACAGACCAGTCTTTTTATCAAATGATGCTGGAATAAGTGCATTTCTTTTTAAAATGGACCCCAAATTTGGAACAATGGGCCTATTTATAGGTTTACCTCACCAAGAGGATCAGCAGAGGGTCCCCAGTGCAAATAAATGTAGCTACCATAAATTCTTCATATATTCAAAAGTCCCTGGAGTGTGTGGAGAGGTTGAGTTACTCCCTGGGACTCTGATATTCCAGTCAGTTTTGTTCAGAAACTTGGGCGGGGGGGAGCCTTCTCCATGGGAAAGGAGGAGTCATACTGAAAAATAATTCCTCAGGAATGATTTCTCTGGCTTTCTTTCATTTCTGTCTGTCTTTCTTCTTTTTTTTTTTTTAAGCCAACTCCTTTTGGAACAAACACTGTCCCCCGTGTTTCCACACCATGACAAGTGTCTTGCTACAGTGTTTGATAATGTGAGAAGTTGTTTGTTCCCAGAGCTCAAATCCCCTAGTAAGAAAGAGACACTACCACCATCAGCGGGATACGTGATGAATAATTGCATAAAATTTGAAAGTCAGTGTAGAAGTGTTCCTGAAAATAGAGCACAAAAGGAAGTGACTGCTGAAAAGGGATTTTATATTTCTGAAGAACATGATGTGAGAAATAGTTGCAGTCAAGACGGACGTTGTTGGGCACATGAATAAGATCTTCCAATTAGCATTCACCAGGGAGACCAGGGCCAGTGCAGGGAAACACAGATGGGCCCTTCACCCCCCGAAAGCCCCGGTCTGCAGAAACAAAGTGCTTCACTGGAGAAAATAAAAAGAAATTAGTGTTATTAAAAGAAAAGTGTGTCAAAGTGGCCTTTTTGTAAAAGCTAATCCTTTCTCCTCAGCAATTTCAGGAACAATGTGTGTTCCTATAAATTGCCCTCTGTGTCTCTGCTCATTTCCTCTTAGTAATTCAGTCCATAGTTATTTTTAGAAAACCTTCATTTGCCTACAAAGTAGGAATGTTTATTCAATTTGCTATTAATTATAAAACATCATTGTGGCATAACTCTGAAAACACGTCAAGTTATTTGACACTGTGAATTTATGGAAGGGTTTTTTAATTTCGTCTGAAATTTATGCATTGCAATACAATCAATTAGAAAACTCAGGAAGTTTAATTTGTGGACAGTGTTTCCCAGATTCTGCTTTCAATATCAAATCTAAATGTATTTATACAACTCACCTGTATATGTCACTGATATATTTATTCTTGGAATGTGAGCTTTCCTAACAGTGCAGAATTATGTTGAATGTAGGATAGTAACAGTGAAGATTAGTATACCTATATAGGAATTATGTTGATTAATATAATCACATTAGAACACATTAACTTATTTGTAGATATTCCTGTTTTAGCATACTGTTATCCTCCATGCTAACTTTGAATCTCTACAAATTATTTTATCTGATATTAAAATATTCCTCTGTTTAACAATTTTTGGATATAAGATTATCAAGTTTAATGGTTTTATACAAATGAAATTAGTCTCAATGTACTCTTTTTAATTAAACTTTTTATTTCAAGATATTTTAAATTCTCATGTAGCTACAAAAAGTAACATAAAGAGATTTCCAGCATGTTTTATTAATAATTAAGTTTCCCCCAATGGTAACATCGTACAAAACCACAGTACAATATCACAACGGAAGTATTGAGAATAATGCATCTGAGACACGGAATATTTCTTTCACCGCAAAGATTGTGTTACCAATGCACAGCCACGCGCACATCTCTCCTGACCCACCTTCTCCTAACCCACGGTATCTACTAAGCTTCTCTCCATTCTTTAACTTTGTTATTTCAAGAATGTGACATCAATTGAATCATACAGCATGATACTTTGGGATATTGGCTTTCCCCTATCAGAGTAGTTCTCTGTTGGAAAGAACACTGGTATAAACATTCCTGGGCAGGTGCTGGTGTGAGCTATCAGATCTCTGGAATAAATGTGCAGTAATCCAATGAGAGGGTCGTGTGGTAGTTGCTGATTTAGTTTTATGATGAAACTGTAAACCATTTTCCTGAGTGGCTGCACTGTTTCACATTTGCACCAGTGTCGTATGGATGATCCATTTGCCTAGAACTCTGGCCAGATTTTTATTTCATCACTTTTTTTTTAAAGTTAGTCATTATTATAGGTGTGAACTGTCCACTCCGAAGTTCACACCATCATTATAGGTGTGAACGGTGTCTGCTCCAGGGGACACAGTTCTCTTGTTGCCTGAGCCTAGCACACAGGCAGGTCAGGTCCTACGCAATACATATTGGATGAATGATGCAATAGCCGCTTTCTGTCTCATTTCCAATAAGTGAATTAGCAGAGTTCTGATCCATATTTTGTTCCTGAGTGTCTTCAGGTAATTGATTTTCATCCTATACCAATGCACATTTTATTATACATCTGAGCAACTGTTAGTTTTCTTATGAAAATCTTTTTCCTTTTTAAACCTCTTTGTGCTTAGGTTTTCCATTACTGCAACTTCCAACTGAACCGTTCAGGTGATTACATATCATGTTTTTCTACAGCAAGTTTCATAAAGTTTCTCATGCAAAAGTTGTCTGGAGAATCCTTAATCTAAGTAGTTTGCATGCTTATTTTTTTTAACATGTTAGTGGATGTGAACATTACAATTGGAAATCTTTTAAGTTCCTGCCATTATGGATTTCACTTTTATTAAAAAAAAATAAGCAAGAATTTGTGTCTGTAGCCCTACATTTCAGTTACAGAGTAACAATGCCTATTGTTTACCATGTCCTTCCTGTCCCTTTTTGGTGCTCTGGCTTCTGGAGGCCACTTTCAAAGGTGGTTTGGGGACAGGTGGCTGTAGGGGAACCAAGAGGAGCTGAGATATTGGCCTGGCAGTGATGCTGGGGGCTTCTGTTCCATTAGGATGACAAAGAAAAGATATGCAGACATGCGTGTGAAGGGAACGAAGGTTCATGAAAAAGGTAGTTGTCGACATTTAAGGAAAGACATTTTCATACAGTCAAAAGAGTCAGAGCTATGTTAGTAGGACAAAGTCCTTAGAATTAACGGTAGAAATGAATCAAGTCTTCTTCGACAGACAAACTTCACGAAGACCCTCTTTGGTGGCAGGTCCATATCAAGTGCTTGCTTAGCTTTATTTTCTAACAGTGATCAGTTATTTGTAGTTCTTAAGGCAGAGTTTCAGTTTGCCCAGTCAAAGACTGTCTTCCAAAGTTATCTGTTCATACACTGATGGAGCCTCCCCCCCAACCCTGCTTCCTTACCTAAGTTACGAAAACAGTGGAAAGATAAGGAGTAAATGTCACGTTCCATCTAACTTACAAACACACGAGAGCCTTCTTCTAAATAAGGTAATGTCAGGCAGGATAGTTGGCATCTGCAGCCTTGTGGACTTCCTAATGCAAAACTCCTGGGTTAGACTGGCAACTTCCTCTCCCTCCCTGACACCCTCCACCCCGCCCTGTAGAAAAGCACAGAGCCATGCTTAGTGCCTGGAGGCCCAGCACACCCAGCCTGGACAGGAACAGAATCCACCTCCAAACATCTACTCCCCCCTTCCTTCTGGGCTCACCAAGTGAAAGTTAATTAATTACTTTAGCCCCCAGGATGGAGTTCCTGAGAGGGGTGGGGACAGAGCAGGGGGTTACAGTGGACTTACCGCCACATAGAAAGAATATCTCAGAATCATCTGCACCCTTCCCATGCAAGTCCATGTTCATGTGAAGTTTGTCTGAACCAAACTCCTGAGAAATATTTCAGAAATGTCAAGACTCCTGACCAAGCAGAGGAGGAGTCAAAGACAAGACAACAGAAACTCAACAGACCAAGAGGAAATGCACCAAGTACACAGGGCAGGCGAGCGGCCGGTTTGCAAAGGGAAAGAAAAAACAGCTACTGAGGCACATTCTGGGGCTTACGGATGTGATTTTTCTGAACTTGGATGACTACAGTCGGTTCATGTGCAGAACCTTCCTTAAACACTCACATAAGTACCCTGATCTTGAGTAAATGGAACCAGCCCAATCCTGAAATATCCTCCGTGACATTCTACTTTGGTGGAAAGTGGCAACCGAGGTACTTTACATGAACAACATTATGAAAGATGAAAGTCTTCTTCAGGATCCGGGAAGCAGGACACTTGATAAAGATCAGCTATTTGCAAATGCCTCCATTCAAATTCAAAGTGGTATTTAGCATGCTTTGGAGTTCCAAGGAAATGCCTTTGAATATAGATTTTTCTCCAGTGTTTCCTTTTTGCCATTTGTGCTGTGATTATTTTCAGTCTGGGGCAACTTCGCTGCCTGAGTATCATCACACTGGGATCAGGAGCCCCTGCCGTTGATTCACTGGCACTGAACTGTTATCAGAACTATTTAATGCGCATCATAAATCACAAAGAAAACTTTCTATTTTGAAACAAGTAAAAAATGATAGTGAGCATAGATTTCTAAAAATCTATTTGAGAAATTCTGATGCCTGTAAGTTTTTCCTTTATTAAAACTTAGATTTTTTTGCCTAGAGAGGAAAATAATATGATTACCAAATCAGTGACAAAAAAGCTACTATTGTGAATTAAACCCCAAAACCAGAATTTTTAGTAATAAGTAACAAGTATTACATCTCACATGTTTATTCCACAGGCAAAAAAGAAAAAAAAAAAAAAAAAAGCCATCAATCTACTTCAGAGTGTACTCAGAGTGAAACTTTCCATTTACTAGGGCTTGGTGGTTACCATCTCCATCTATTTACTTGGGAGTCTGGCTCAAACTATCCTTTTATCTGAAGAAACAAACCAACCAACAAGAAACCATTCTAGATGGAAAGTCATTTGCTTAATCTATATACCACTCTCTTGTAATCATCAGTTAGGTCCCTAACGACCAAAGAGTCTCCTTTGGGAAATTTGACTGACCAGGCTGAATTTGTGGCAAGAACAGACAGGGGCTTTGAGAAACTAAGTCTCTAGACCTTCTCATGCTCCTGGGATCACCCTGTGGCTGAGTCTGGGCACCTCTGTCTTGGCAGATGCGAATCTTCATTCTCTCCTGTAGGCTGAGGGGATTGTCCTGGCTTGTCCCACCCCTTTTTTATTTTTTTGAGACAGAGTCTCACTCTCTCATCCTGGATAGGGTGCCATGATGTCATAGCTCACAGAAACCTCAAACTCTTGGGCTTGAGCAATGCTTTTGCCTCAGCCTCCTAAGTAGTTGGGATGACAGGCACCTGCCACAATGCCCAGCCTGTTTTTCTGTTTTTAGTAGAGATGGGGTCTCTCTTTTGCTCAAGCTGGTCTCAATCTCCTGAGTTCAAGCGCTCCGCCCACCTTGGCCTCCCAGTGTGCCAGATTACAGGTGTTAGCTCCACACCTGGCTTCTGCCTTGTTCCTGTTAAGGGCATTTCCCACTTCCTCTCAAAGCAGAAAGGAATAGAAAAGAATCAGGAGAGAAATGTCGAAAGTGTCTTTCAGAAGACCTTCACTGCTGTAAAGAAATTAGATTAACAAGAAATGCCAAGTGGCTTTTCACAATTATTCCTGGTCTCCAAACATAAATGATACTAGATTTATTGCCTTAAATCATTTCCCCCAATCCCCTCCTTAGATTTTTGCGGTTCTTTTGAAGATTCCTATTAATGCGATCTCTTAATTCTATATAATTGAGAATAGAATTCGTTGCTTCTTCCCTTGCTTCTCCTAATGTCCTTCATTATTCATTTAATTGAAAACAGGTGTCAAGGAATTGATGAATCAAGTTCTTCCTGACATAACCAAGGCTCATTCATATCTCAGACAAGACTCTAGACTTAGAGATATTTTCATTGAGTCTCGTTCCTTTATACTTTAGGGAACTGGACCCTAAGAATTGAGTTAAATTCCTCATTATCAAATTTCTAAATAGTGAGACTTGAAAAATAACCAAATATCCCTAACTTGAAGGCCAGGGTGCTCTATAAAATAAGATTCCTTTAATTTCAGTGAGGTCTCTGTTTTGTTCAGTAAATCAGGTTAGTTCACCCCTAAAATAAACATACACTTTTCCCACTAAATAACACAGATGGGGAATATGTGTGTGTGTTTAATTCTAAATGAGTCGCATGAATTAAAGTGTTGGGTTGAAACAATAATGACAGGCTGTCATAATACACTTGTCAGATATTGGATAGTGAGGATTTTTCCAGAAGATGCACAGGCATCGTATGAGGATGTTAACCCTGTGGACTTCCTTTTGAAGATGGGTATTGAGAAGCAGATAATAAATAGTTTGATCCTTAAGAGTTATATAAATGTGAACATGACTAAGAGTAAAGAAAGCACTAAGCTTTGTCTTCTCAGATCCATTTGTGTTTGTTCAGCACCCCAAAGCAAATGCCTATGCCCAAGTTACATGACAAAAATTAGAATTGATGATAGCTCAAGATCCAGAGAAACCACGTAAGAATTGAGGCATCCATCCTCCAAGAGCTCATCTATTTACATATTCAAGGCACCATTACAAGGTGGTCTTATCAAAATTTTTTTCTGGAAACATCAGCTTTGAAACTCTTGATAATTATACAGGTTTTATTGTTTGTTAAATTGCTCCCCACAGCTCAGTGGTTAGGATGCCGGCCATAGGCACTGGGGCTGATGGGTTTGAACTGGCCTGGGCCTGCTAAACAACAATGACAACAACAACAATAACAGCAGCAAAAATAGCTGGGCATTGTAGTGGGCGCCTGTAGTCTCAGGTACTTGGGAGGCTGAGGCAAGAGAATTGCTTAAGCCCAAGAGTTTGGGGTTGCTGTGAGCTGTGACACCACAGCACTCTTCTGAGGGTGAGATAGTGAGACTGTGTCTCAAAAATAATAATAAATAAATAAATAAATAAATTGTTCTCTTCTATGTCAGTTTTAGGATGTTTTTAGACATACAGACATTTGATGCGATGGAATTTTGTGCATCGGTTCAATTTTTTTCTCAGTTGAACGTGATGTACCCATTGCAGCTTCACCCTTTGTGCTTCCTCTCTCTCAACATCGCGTTATAATTCCCTGAGACCTCTCCAGTAGATCTAAGAGTTTGGTTCTTCATTCAGATTTGATCAGCTGACTTTGGACTCTTGTCCCTGTGTCTGCATTATTCTTGTTATAAACATCTAAGGTCTGAGTGTAAGTTTTTGGTTCTCTTGCCACGGTTAAAGCAAGGCACATAAAAATTAGTATTTTCCTGCAAAACAGATCAATACTTTCTGTTCATACTCTTTAGCTAGGCAATTTTGTATTCGGTCTTATTTCAACCTTAGGACCTTGGAATCTAAACTTAGCTAAAACAAAGAAGAACAGAGTCTAGATACAATTGAATAACCATGCTGGAAAAGCAAAAACGAAAACCTTTTATCTCAAATTAGAAATCAGTAAACTAAAAACATACATAATACAGGCTGCATATCTTGTTTTAACTCACAGCCAGAGACTTCAAAGAGTGGCACATCCTTTCGCCCAAACAGTTTCTACAAGAAATCCTAAGCCTCCGTGGAATTTCAATCCCGTGCGTTACTTCCTCAGAAACATCACAAAACCAAGATAAACAAGAGGCACAAGCGAGGGCTTTGATTTCTTGCCCACAGCTTAGAAGCAAGTTAAAAGTTGAAAGGCCATAAAAACGGATATAGATATTTAGCTGAAGATCAATGGCGGGAGACATCCATAAACAGGATGCTGTTTCCACTGGTATCTTCACGCCTACTTAGCGACCTCCTTATATTCACATGGAAAGCTTCTAATCCCAGACCCCACAGTTCTGATATCAATCCCGGTGTCAGAGATCTCCCACCCAGGGCAGCTGTGCTGTCGGTGTGAGTCCCGCCCTGGGGATTGTGCAGTGCATGCCCTCTGCATCAGCACTGTGCTGGTCACCACACACCGCACTCTCTTCATTGTTTAAGGCCTAATTCATACAGTAGAATTGGGTCAAAATTATCTAAGGAATAAAACTCTAAAGAGACACGCCCTCACTGCCTTCTCAAATTGCCACACAGAGACAAGTAAGCAGAAGGCAGCCTTCAGCCCAGACACACAAGCACATTTTTTCTTCTAATTTAGTTAGAAATGACTCTTTACAAAGACGATAAGGAAGGTCGTTAGGATTCAGAAATTGTCTTTTGCTACAGAAGTAAAATTTCTACAGACCTTTCTTTCTTTTAGAAAATTAAAAAGAAAAAGGAAAATGCTGTATGATTTTTATGTTGTGGCGTACAGAATGGGCACACGTTTGAAAGTGATCCTAACACTGTTCGATGCTCCAGACTCCTCTGCTAGGTGTGACTTCACAGAAAACATGTAAGCTCTTCAGATTCCTCATCAGGGAATCAGAAATGATGAGACGCGTCTTTCGAGATCATTGTGAAGGTCAGGGAGAGCAAGGGTGATGCTAGCTCCACAGCAGGTGTTCTGTAGACATTCCCAGTTTCTGTCTCAGGTAGCAATGATATTCCTTGTCAGATATAATACTCTGACCAGTTCCTGTACTTCCATACCCAAGTACCTGATACGTGTTAGGCACTGTAGTTTGCAATCGAAAGTATCCGTAGACAGAATGGTAAAGATGTCTCCCTTCACATGGCTTCTAGGTTAGAGCATTTATGTTTTTCATGAAAAGATTACATCAGATAATGGCAGCTATATCAACAATGGTTTTTCAAGTACCCTGGCAGATGCAGAAGTTGAAGCCTGGGAAAGGAGTTTGGGACAAAAGGGATTAGACAGCAACAGACAGACCACGTGTTTTGGGAACCTGATGCTCTGAGGTTCTGGGACACTAGAGGTTAAGTACTCGGCAAGTGCTGGATTCTCTGCTGTGAAAGTGACTGAGGTATATGTGGAGGCGTGTTCTTACCCCCCACGACGTTGTTACTGTGATGACGTGCAGATGTGCTCTGCCCCCCGTAAAGTCTCACTCTCCAGACAAGATGAACCTCCCAGGAGGCCGGATGCCAGCAGCCGACATTGCGACCACATTTCCACCCAGCCTGAGAGGCTTCTGTAGAGTTCTTGTCACACGGATTCTCTGCTGAAATGCACAAAGACACTGAGACGAGCACAATTATAAATCTTGAGAATCTCACAAACCGGGAAACACGGGTCTATAGAGTCAGCCATGTGCGTGGTGATGTGTCACGGCTTTATGTGTGCTACCACTGTGCAAAGGTCCCATTTTCTGTTCTAATAGACTCCAGACACACAAATGTAAGTTATAATATAATTTTCCCAACAGGGATGAGAAGGGTTTGTGTGTGTGTGTGTGTCGGAGAGAGAGAGAGGCAGCTGTATTTTATGCTTCACAGCGTAACCCAGTTCTAAGTTAGTAAAGTCAACCCAGTTAACCCAGTTCTAAGACTAATAACGGCCAAGACACAGGAGGGTCCGTTAATGACTGAGATCCTCCTGTGGCCACAGAGGATGTGGACTGGAACATTTTCTCTAAGGTGATTCAGATTTGGGGAAATGGAAACAGGAGAGAGATTAAATTGAAGCTTCAGACGCAGTGGGACTCTTCCATGGCACAGTGGCTAATTTGTCCAAAAAGAAAGATACAGACAAACCCAGATGTGCTTTTTCATAAATTTCAATGCAGTTTTCTGGAAATCAGCTCCTTTATCTCAGGCCCATAAAGCACACCTCGGGCTGCAACTTCTCTGCCGGGACTCCAGGAACAGGAGGGCCTTGGTGACACCCAGGCTGTTTGTCCTGTGACTGAGTCCACATTCCTGAATGGGAAGAGATGGGTTGCACACTACATTTCATTTTGAAAATGTATTTGCCAACTTTTATCAAGTTTGAGAAACTTCATCATTTCTTATGCTTCTAGTCTCCAAATCTGTGAAATGTTTTCATGCAACCAAAAATGTCCCCAACTATTTTTCTTCTTCCCTTGACTCTTGGAGAGTTTGTGATAATGGAACAAGGGTGTCTAGTATGACTTTTTAACTCTTTAATTTCTCTTGGGGGTAAACTCAACTACATATTAAAATAGAGCACAGTATGGGAATTTTATACTGTGTCTTGTGGATGTAGAAATCACCCCATATTGTTGATAAAGACAGAGCCGTGTGTGCAGGAAGAATTTGCACATTACTGACAGGGGTTCTGAACACCCAGGCATCTGTCAACTGGCAGTTTTATTTTACCTTTTTTAGTGGTAGCACTGGCTTGATCCTATAGGGTCGTGATTTGACTATGCCAATTAACAGCTTAAATTTTAAATGCTCTCCTTAGGGGAACGTATTTTACTACATCTGCCTGTGGCGGTTACCCTGAGACAGATCAGCACTTCTTTTGGCTTCTGTAGTTAAGCAAGATATCATAGCCCGTGATTTCAGATTTGGGGAACAAGTTAATTCTAGTGATCCCACACAATGTGTGTCATCACCAGGAATTCCATTTAAAGGTGAAGAAGTATGTGGCACACAATTCAAAATGTTGTGTAGCGTAGGGTGGAAGAGAATTATTTTTACTGGCAACGTATGGCATGTCTCTATGAGAAGGTAGAATTGACTTCAGGGTAACTTATACTACTGACCTACAGATTTAAAGTCTCTAAAGGGAAAGACTCAGATTTACATGGGCTCTTCTTTCGTCTATCGTGTTTCAAAATATCAGTGTGGGACCCAGGGACCTGGCGGGACCTGGGGACTGTGGGTAAAGCACTGCTTCGTTGTTTGCTGCTAATTGTATTTAATTTGTGTAGGTTTATAACCAGCCTCACCCCTCATCGCTGCCAAAGTCAAATCATATAGCTATTGCAGTTCTAGTATTTTCAGTTTCATAGCGTGAGCCGAGAGGGTGTTAAGGCAGCACGAGGTACCATGAAAGCATCTTGTGGGACTAGTGTCACCCCAGCATCTACAGGACAATGAGACAGCCAGAGAAAGGACAAGTGTGACTCAGCATTTACACATAAAATTCTGCTATGATCAGGAGGCTCCCTCCATTCAACGTGCTTTATCTCCAAAATGAGCATCTTCCTTATTCCACATCTGTGGAAAGTGAAGCTCATATCCACGAGATGGTCCATGCTGGAAATTAATCACATTTTAGCTTTGTTTGATCCAAAGCCCAGTGTTATTTTCTGTTCTGTATTGTTTTCCCCTATGCTATGCTGGCAGTCTTGATGATTTGTCTCTTTGGTGTGCAGTAGACAGGGAATGACTGTATTACCATTAATGCAACAAATTCTCAGGCAGTAAAACTGTTGCAGTACTGGAGTTAGCAGGAGCTCCCTCTCCTGGGGGCTCCCTCCCCTGGGGGCTCCCTCCCCTGGGGGCAATATCACAGAAACAATGTTGACATCATAGCCACCAGGTTTCAGATGTGACTCATGGTAGCCTCACCCTGCCCTGAATTATACACCCCTTTCTAGAATAAAAAAGCAGCGATGCTAATATACACAGGGGCAGCACGTAAGAGGAAATGAGAGTCAGATGACGCAGGGCACGTTTAGATTAGTCTAAGGGGCTGCTGACAGTGGAGGGGCTAAATAGGATGGAGATTACAGTTTCCCAGTTTGGGGAGTCAGAATGACAGTACCCGAATTCTGCATGTTTATCTATTTATTTATTTTTATTTCTGATTTATATGAGGGTACAAATGATAAACGCCTGGGGCGAGTATCTGTTCAATGTTCCCTTAAGTACCCCTGTTTTCTAACCTTTCCATAAGGATGTGCGTACAGATTTAATTTGTACCATCACTGCTTCCCACACATGCCCTCAACTTACCAGCACGCTTCAAAAATTGAATATTGAGTATCACACACTATTCCAGAAATGGGTATACAAACAAGACAAAGAGCTCTTCACTCTTAGAAGGTTTACATTAGTTATAGAAACCGATAGGCAATGAATAAACAAGGATAAAGGATGTTTTCACAATGTTATAAATGCTTCAGGAAATGAAATTGAGGGCAGGATCCTGAGTGGGGCTGGAGGTGTGCCCTGATGGAGATGTGAATGCTTGGATTCTGAGTAGACCCGGAGGTGTGCCGTGATGGAGACGTGAATGGTTGGATCCTGAGTAGACCCAGAGGTGTGCCGTGATGGAGACGTGAATGGTTGGATCCTGAGT
>NW_003852509.1:2041544-2054441 GCF_000181295.1 Otolemur garnettii
CGATGGAGACGTGAATGGTTGGATCCTGAGTGGGGCCGGACGTGTGCCGTGATGGAGATGTGAATGGTTGGATCCTGAGTAGACCCAGAGGTGCGCCGCGATGGAGACGTGAATGGTTGGATCCTGAGTGGGGCTGGAGGTGTGCTGTGATGGAGACGTGAATGGTTGGATCCTGAGTGGGGCCAGACGTGTGCCGCGATGGAGATGTGAATGGTTGGATCCTGAGTAGACCCAGAGGTGCGCCGTGATGGAGACGTGAATGGTTGGATCCTGAGTGGGGCCAGACGTGTGCCACGATGGAGATGTGAATGGTTGGATCCTGAGTAGACCCAGAGGTGCGCCGCGATGGAGACGTGAATGGTTGGATCCTGAGTGGGGCTGGAGGTGTGCCATGATGGAGACGTGAATGGTTGGATCCTGAGGGGGGCCAGAGGTGTGCCGCGATGGAGATGTGAATGGTTGGATCCTGAGGGGGGCCAGAGGTGTGCCGTGATGGAGATGTGAATGGTTGGAAAGGGCAACTTGCTGTGCCACCAGAGGAGCTGTCGGTGTGGGGAAATTGACAGGGGAGCTCTGTACAGCTGGACTGGCCCGTGCACAGGCCCTGTGCCACGGACAGGCTTAGTGTGTTCAAGGAAGGGGAAGACGTGAAGCAGACCACACCTGCAGGTGGTTATGATGACAAACCTTCGTGGAATGAAGAAAGATTGCACTACTTCTGTTTGCACAGATTGGTGAAACCCTCTTCTGAGCTGTAGCCACTGAGTACTTGCTGCTCTTCAGCAGGATCAGAGCTCCCTGCTCCGCTTTGCTCATGGCAGAGTGGGAGTGGAGAGAAGTGATGCCCTGGCTCTGAGGCAGGCTCGTGTTCTGTGCCTCTGGCTTTTCACCATTCTTCTTTGCTCATGTAGTAAGGAATCTCCTCTAAGCATCTGGGATTAAAATTGGACCACGTAACCTCAAGCCTCAGCCATGGTAGCTGCTATCAGCTGCTCTGGGGGCTCTGAGAACAGCAGCTTCTAAAACTCCCTTGAGGGTCTGTTGTTTCCGCAAAATGCCTGAAGATTTTAGTTTTGAACACCCTTCATCAGAGCCCTAGGAAGGGCATTAGAAGTCAAGACTGTTCTACTATCAATCATTTTCTAAGTAAAGTAGACACTGAAATAGCCCAGAAACTGTAGACGGTAATGCAGAGTTTAATGCAGGTTTGATTTGTTTACTCTGCAGAAAGTGCTTATCTGACCAGGGAAACTGCCACTTCCACCAGCGAAATTAGAGACCCCTTGATATTGGAAATTCTGGAGCCAATTAAATGCCTCCCATTTTCTTTCCTCAGTCACCAAAGAAAAATGAGACATTCCTTGAAGATCAGAGAGTTGTCACACTGTTACGTCCAGGAGAATCAGACAGTCTCTAGTCCTGCAGAAAGCTTACAGCTGTGCAGCACAGTCTGGCCCCAAAAATGTCAAAAAGCTTTGGAGGTCAAAAATCGGGCTATAAGAAAGTAATTAAACCAACATTCATTTGTGCAACAGTGAAAATGAAAACCATAAATTGTCATTTTCACAGAATGGATCTAGTAGAGGAATGGAGAGTGTAATAAATATTTAAGTTTTTTCTGCCCTTAATTATGTGAATCGTGTTGTTTTAAAAACCAAGCCAATTTGGGAATTGGGGCTTGCCACAAACAGTATATAAACCATAAAGGCCATTTTTGATGTCTGTGTACCATCAATGAGTGAAACTATTGTGGTGGTAATACAGCTTCTGTTCCCTGCTCCATTCACAGCCAAATCTCTTCCCTCTTTCAAATGACAGTAGGCCACATAGTCAGAGACAATTATACATCCTGAAAGCTCAGCGTCCCCAGGCCTGTCCATCACGTATCCAGTGACTTGTGTCCTTGCTGGTGGGACTGAGGGAAAGGCCTCATTTTCCTGCATGACCTTCCCACATTCTGAACAATACAATTCACATCCTTCTGAGGTCACTAAACCCAACTGTACATCAAAATATCACCCATGGCCAAATATTTGCTCTTAGAAAGGGGCTTTGATGTTCTCTTATCATAAAGTCTTGTCTGAGTAAATATGATAACAGGTAGCAAAGGGGAAGCTAAGCTACTCTCTACATGAAAAGCTGCATAGAATTCGATGTGATAGGACATCCCTAGTGCTTGGCACATGCGTTTTTAAATATCATATCCACTTCGGCTTCTCTAAGCACAGAAACAGCACTTCACATCCACGAGTAGACTCTAGGAG
This sequence comes from Otolemur garnettii, assembly GCF_000181295.1. Classification (NCBI taxonomy): domain Eukaryota; kingdom Metazoa; phylum Chordata; class Mammalia; order Primates; family Galagidae; genus Otolemur; species Otolemur garnettii. Next base: position 2,043,809 of record NW_003852509.1, read on the forward strand.
GGTGTTTCTTTCTGAGCATGTTCACTCATAAATGCTCACAGTGAACTAGGATGAATCACAGGTGAATCATTTTAGCTACCTCATTAGTCTAGGAAATGAAAAGTGCATCCTTCTATGCAAGAGCAAGAGCTTGGGAAAGGTACAGGCCAGGGGTGGGGACGCTGAGGACAGAAAGTTTATCTCAGAACTGCTGTGGGCCTCGTGCAATTCTCTCATAGCACAGTGCCTCCAAAACTGAGTTACCCAGTAGGGACGGATCTAGGCCACGGAGAGCCCCACCTGTGGTAGGATAGGTTCTTCGGCCTCCACGGGGGCCTCCTGTCTAACCACCCTCACCTCGACAGCTCACCGGGCCCAGGGTGGTTGTCCTGACAGGCTCGTTCTCAGGATGGAGAGCAGCCCACCGGCAGGCAGGCCATCTTCAAAGCAAGATGCGCTCAGCTGCAGTGCTGCTGGCACCATTCATCCTGCAGCACTGGCAGGTGCCGAACCTGAAACGTGCAGCTCACATAGAGACCAGGCAATACGCCAGGTAACAGAGCACAGTAACGGCAGTCGGGAAGAGAGTCAGTAAGACGACACCAGGGGTCACACGTGGAATGAGACTCAGAGAGAACTCATGTGTCCAAACGCTACCTTATGTTTTTTCTCTGAGTGGGCATCAGTTACTTTTAAAGATGGGCTAAAGTTAGAATCCCTAAATATCTAGTTTCTGGTCTGTATTTAGTCAGGTTTTTAATTTGTAATACAAGCTATTTGTTGTGATGTCCATTAAGATTTGATAAGCATCCCTGGGCATTTATGTCTCTTCTGAGGTGTTTGTCTCCGGGGACGCAGCTGGGAGGTGCAGGAACAGGGCTCCTGCTGGGTGTCAGAAGACCCTGCTCCATTTCTGGAAGACTTTAGACAAATCACTTAGTTTCCACCTACATTTGAATATATATAAAATAATGTGTGGTGTTGCTTTGATGATCAGCTAGGATAATATGAAAAATATATTTGAAAACAATACCTCCATCCAGAAGTACGAGGCAGAACTAAAATAACTCGAATTAATACTCTACAGTTAAAGTGTGGGATTGAGATCTCATCGATTGTGTAGAAATCCACCCAAAATTAACTCTGATAAGTGCTCTATGCCTAACATCCTGCCGATTACTTAAAGAGACAAACCAGGGGTTCTGTATGGTACAACTTAATTGCCAGATGATTTAGATACCAATTTCTTAAAATTATGGCATGCATTCAAATTTTATGAGAGTAGCTTGTTTAAATTAAATCAGCAAATACTTAGCTGTGTGCACATTATTGGATGTATGTCTCTGATGTGTGTTTTAGCATGCATGCAACTTGTATATGTATCTATAAAGTGGAAATAAAACTGTGGGATCAATGGAAAATGTAGAGAGATATATTAGTGACTCGACGTTATTCCATACTCTTTTCCAGTTATACACACACACATATATATATACACACACACATACACAAACAGATTTTTTTCCATTCGTACTGATGTTTTATTTCAAGTAACTTCCAGCATCAGTACTGGAAGATAAAAGAGCATTAGACATTTTCTTCAGTAATAATTGAATTTTCATTCCCTGTAAAATAACAGCTCACTCCTAAGTAGGATATTAAAATTATTGCGGAAGCTAAAGATTGCTTTCTTGCCATAAGGAAACATAACTTACAAATGGACTTACAAGAGATTCATATTAAGCAACATGTTAAAAAATATTATGTTTAAGTTTGTCCGTTACCTTTTTTTTTATTTAAAGTAATCTACTTACTTGAAGCTGTATTTAAGGTCAGCATTTAAATCAAGCTTAGCTGTACATCATTTTAAAAAAATAAACATCGACAGCATCTCTGTTAGCACCCTGTATGAGGCCCGTGCTGATGAGGGCTGAGCACCAGGCACAGAGCATTGCCGCGTCATTAAAAGGCAGGTCTACGGTTTTGTGAGCTTTAGACTCTTTCTTCTGTTCCTTTGGATCTTTAGCCTTGCATCACTCAAATACAGCCTTGGTTACTGCAGCTTTGTGATAAGATGTAATGCTGCATCGCAGACCAAATAAATCAGAAATCTATTTTAGGCATAGCTAACTTTAAAAAATTCTCTGTTGCCTGCAATGAACAAGCAAGAATTAGAAGGCTTAAACTGCAATGTGGACATCACCTAACTGATATAAACAATGTAACCTAATCATATGTACCCTTTATATTAATATGAAATTAAAAAAATTAAACCATTCCTTGAAAACACACACACACACAAACACACACAAGAATTAGAATTACTCAGGTAAGAACTTTTAGACAGTTCCAGAATTTTCAAGCGAGGCCTCTGGAAGTTCTCTCTTTATCAAATGTGTCTCACTCTGCATAAAGTGCTACGCTGATCAGTCTCCCAAAAGAGGCCTGCATGTTATTCCTGGAGAAATTATAATATCCGCTAATCTCTTTCAGCATATTTGGTCTATGATAGTAATGACCTTCCAGCTAATATTTGTTTGTTAAATTTATTTTTGTTTTCTCCAATTTATAATCAAGTCTTCATTCTTTTCTGATTTACTGTGAAGTGAGAATAGCTAGATAAACCAGAAAAGCTATTTTCTTAAAAGACCTTTCAAAACTCCACAGCTTTAAAATCTACTTGGTGTACTGTTTTTGTTAGACTTAAAATTAGTGGAAAATGGGCTTCTTGTTAGTTCTCTGGTTTTAAACTCACAAAATCCCTTTCATTGAATATTTTTATTATGATTTAGCCAAATGCTATATGCATTTGACAATACTGTAGAGGATTTCAGCTCACTGAGACCTACTATTGTAACCTTTTTTTACACACAAAATGTAGTTGAAAATAATTTTCAGTTTGCAGTTCAACAATAAAGGCTAAGATAATACTCGTGTTTAAGTACTTATCCTACACACGATAATCCAGATACGCCCTGTTCACTTCTAAATGGTCTTCATATTTTTTAGTGTCAAAACATTGAAATCCATTCACGACCCGTCAGAGAGGAAGGCTCAGATCAGGTTAGACAGGAGCGGAACACTGCAGAGAGTGTTCAGGAGCGACTAACAGTTCATTTCAGATAAACGCAGGATTGGAGAGGAGTTACTTTGCTCTCTCACGGAATGGTAATAATTATCGATGAAACGATTAGCGGTGTTCAGCAGAGCACACTTGGGAGGAGACGTCTGTCCCAGTCTCCGTCTCCACTCTCTGTCATTCAGTCTGACTGACCCACGTGTACACAGGGGCAGGCTGACTGTCAGAGGTAACTGCGCGGAGCAGTAAGTTAACAGCCACAGCAGCCAAATACGCTTGGTGCAGAGAGCCCCTGTGTGGGAAGTAGTGACATGAGGAGGGGACATTAACAAAACAGGTAAGCAGAGACTCACCCAGCAAAGGCCGGGAGATGAATAATCAGGAGTAGCACAAGGAGACAATTGTGAGAGGGAGCAGGGGGGGTCTCCGTGCGTCTAGAGGCAGTGACAGAATGGTGGTCAGGCGTGTGGCTGTCAGTAACTCCCGGAAGCTCCTTCCAGGAAGAGCCTGGGGACTGCAGTGTGCATAGGGGTCTGTTCTTGGGGATGACTCTAGAAGTCTGAAAATTGCCAGAGAAACCCACAGTGAAACTTGATACCACAAAATCCTGGAGAGAAGGGAGAATGTGGTGGATCCCTGTGACCCTGCTGGGTGCTGTCGGTGCACACTGTCCTGCACCCAACCTGCCCCGTTAGCACGGCCACCTCACTCACTCAGGAGAGCTGTAATTCTGCCTGTGGAAGGGAGGTTAGAACAAGAGGGGAGGAGAAAGTACGGGGTACTCCGAGAAGTGCTTAAGGAGAGGTGTAAACCTGCGTTGCTCATTTTATTATTAACTGGGGGCTTTTTATTTCTTTGCTTCCATCACGTGGACGCACATTTTCCTTCATCTTCTGTCCAGGGGGTCTGACCCGGGGAAACAGAAGAGCAACCACAGAGGGAACGTCTTCTGGTTTTGCTGGGCTGCTCTTAATCTGAGCATCAGTTAACTTCTGTTTTCTGCCTTTCCTTATCCACTGGAAAAGCTCGCGTGGTCTCACGTTATTCTTCTGCACAGTAGACGTCTCCTAGCAAAGACTCAAATCAATAGTTGGTGCAACATGCCGCTGTGGTCTTTCTTCTCACCGCTAATGCTAACACGTACTGCAGGCTCTCGGCTGGATTAATACACGTGTACCCCCTCTCCCCCATCCTGAAATCTATAGCGACAAGACTGTATGTGAAAATGTCAAAAAATAAATCTCCCCACGTACTCAGTTCCCCATGTGTTAGGTTTTTCTTTTCTTGCCATCCTTTGCTGCTGTTACGGTTCTCCCCCCACCTTTCAGCCCTGCAGAACAGTGTTACAATTTATCATTCAATATTTGTGTGCAAGAATTACAAATGAGTTATTGCAAAATTTCAAATAATGTGACACCAAAGATGGCCAAACTAATATTCTGGGTTTTATTTTCTTTCTTAGGTCAAAACTGTGGAGGCTTAGTCCAAGGTCCCAATGGCACCATCGAGAGCCCAGGGTTCCCTCACGGTTACCCCAACTACGCGAACTGCACCTGGATCATCATCACAGGAGAGCGTAATAGGATACAGCTGTCCTTCCACACCTTTGCTCTGGAAGAGGATTTTGATATTTTATCCGTGTACGACGGACAGCCCCAGCAAGGGAATCTAAAAGTGAGGTAAAGTGTTGGCTCTTAATTTTATAGATTAAGCAGCACTGTTGAATATGCAGATCCTGACATCTAATTGGAAGTAATATTTTAATTTAATTATCAGAAAAGAAAATCTAGTTCATAAAGAAAAATTAATATGTGTTTGTATCAAATTGTGCAAATTTCCACATTGTTTAAAACTGTAAGCTCTTACTGGAAGTCATCACTGACGTCATTTATAGATATCAAAATGTTCAGGATCTCTAAAACAGCACTGCCAAGGTAATTTAAATTATAACAGCACTGTTTTCATGCAACTGTGGATTTGAGAGAAAAAGCACAAAGAGAAATGCATGAATACAGCTCAGACAGTAACAAAAGGACCCTTTATACTCCCAGAGAGAAACTTCAGTCCAGTGAACAGAGGAGGTGGGTGAGGTAAGAACATTCAAGAACACTGAATTCTTGGGGGAATTTTTGGTTTAGACAATCATGGTATATTCAATTCATCATGACTGTTCTCTTTTGATCTATGATTTTTACAATGAATAAAGCAAAATATTTTCTGGAATGATTTTAAATTAGATTTTCATCTGGGAACAAGTGAAAAATAATCATACCTGTACAACTACATTGATTCTTTTTTCTTTTTTTTTAAATTTGGCCAAAGAAAGAGGACTGTCTCTTTCAAACAAATCAGATTTTATTAGCTAAATTGATAAACACATTTAAATACATACATATATGGAAAAACACTTCTTTCTTCTCTGGTTTTAAAATTTTTTACTAATTAGATATTAAATTTGTTTGCTATATGGAGGGAAACAGAAAAAATTATAGGAGGTGAAAAAATTTAAAGTTTAAATAAAATGGTATTGATTTAATGCAAACAGTAATGCACACAGAATTTATGTACTTTATTCATGATTTTGTGGGATGAGAAAAAAATTCTAGCTACAAAGAACAATTTTATTTGTATGTGTGGTTAAAATATTTATAACTATATATTTAATATATTAAATATAAGCTATATTTTATTTACATATTATCAAATGGATATTGTTTACATTTCTTTATGAATTTTCAAATATAAAACACCTTATGGTTTTTCCTGGGTCCTCTACAGTAATGATTGCCCATTTGTGGAAACATTTTCCCATTTCATATATGGTTCAGTGGTTATCTCTTTACTTACCCATTTAGGTAAACTTTTTTTTTTTCCAAGTATGGCATTTATAGTTCTGCATTTGGGTGTTTGAACAAAGCAACTATATGTACAGTCCTTGTTGATTGGATGCCAGATTTCTTACTATAACTCCTTCTCTTTTAAATATTATTTACTTTTTAAAATGTCTAATGCCAGTAGGGAATAGTAAATAGTGGTATGTTGTAATAGCAGAAAGAATTCTAAACAAGCAAAAAAAAAAAAAGCACCCTGTAGTTTCACCAAGAAAAAGTAGATAATCTATTTCACGGAAATATCAAGGTGTATGAGTGTTAAAACCAATAGTTTATTGGGTGGCACCTGTGGCTCAAAGGAGTAGGGCGCCGGCCCCATGTGCTGGAGGTGGCGGATTCAAACCCAGCCCCAGGCCAAAAATTGCAAAAAAAAAAAAAAGAAGAAAAATTAACACTTTCTCTTTTCATTGAAGAATGGCTAGTAAGTATGTACCCTTTAAAATACTTCTATTTCCTTTCTCTCAATATTTCCACTTCCTGTAATTCTTTCATGTATAGAAAACTGTCTTAATGTTAGTTTGATTGGCTATCTTTCAACACTGTATCACCTCTGGTGTTATGATAACTTTATGTTAATAAATGTAAAGTTTAGGGAATAACATTCCTACCATCTTCAGCATTATAACAGGATCAACAGCAAACATTTTAAGGTTAGAATAATTAGTTTCACTGCATTTTATTTTGAGGTTCCAGTGAATAGACATAGATAAAGGTATATTTATCCGTACCTTAGAGAGCTTCTACAGGTGTGTTATAAGCACTACACCAGGGCTTTTTTACTTCCTCTGTTGGGACAGAAACCACCACTGAGAGACCACCATACACACATGTAAAAACAAAGGAGTGCCTTTATTCAAACATACGCCTGGGTCACCCCGCCCTACAGCGTAGCTACAGAATGAAGCCAGAGGAGGTTTTTAAAACATATAGAGGAATTTCATTGGGTGTTTTGTCCGGAGGGGTTGCCATTGGCTGAGCTGTTGTCCAGGGATGCTTGGCACCACCTGATAGCCAGAGGTGCTATAGGGTGGGTTTACAGTTAGGGACTTTCTGGAGAAGGGGTGCCTGTCCACTTCTGATAGACTGGCTCTGTCTGGGCTGGTAGACTTTGCCCAGAATTGCAGAGGAGGGTCAGCCTAGGCTGGCTCCACCTAGGCTAATTGACCTTGCCCAAGTGGGGGTGTTGCTGTGGTTTTTGCTGTTATGGGCCTGAGTTCTAAAGTGGAGATACTGCAGCCTCTTCAGCTCATATGTATTTTCAGTAGAGGAAGTAAGAGAGGTTGATAAGAAAGAGACTTCTTGGGTTCACATAAATTCCTCAGTCCCCTACTATTTATTTGTATTTGAAACAAAGGACTCTAAGAGATATTTCTAACAGTTTCCTGTCCTTAAGTTTAGGACAGAGTGCTTTTATCTCAACATTAAATTGTATAATTCTTCTTCCTATCTCCGTGCTGAGAACGTCATTTGGGGGAGACATTCTATGGGTATACAGCAGGTCTTTTAGCGAATGTTTGGCATTATAACAAAACAGGCAGAACCCTTCTAATGAGTACTCAATGCTATGGGTCTTTACGGCTATCAAACTTGAGGTGAATAGTGATGAAAAACAGGACTGTGAGTGTCGTTCAGGGAAACACGTGAAGAAGTGTTTTCCCTTCCACATTCAGCAGCATTGATGGGCAAAGCAGCTATAAATAGTATCTGATTTTAATTAGTCCCTGGAGGGGAGTACACTGATGTTGTGAGCTCCCCGGTAAATCTTGGCAGAGCTGTTTATTTCTCAAACACAATTAACGAAGGACACTCAAGGCAGCTCTAGTATTAAGAGGAAGGGTCCTTTAGTGTGAGGATTGATGAAGGAGCTGTAGATCCACTGAGCCGTCACCAGAGTTATTACTTAGAGCCGTCATGCCCGTTATTATTTTATCGCTGCACAAAAGCTGTTATTAGTGGCTCAGAATGTGCACTTACTGAAAAAAAATCAAGATGTTTTGTTATACAACTTGAGCATTTTATTATGAAGAAATTTATTTTGTTTAACCACCATAAGGATTTTTTTCTAAATACACTCAAACTATAGATTTAATCCCCAACCAGGAAAACATAGAATTTGTGTTATACTTTAGAATAGTCAGTGTTGACATTGTAACTTAAGCCTCAGTCAGGAATATATTATTTACCATATATAAAAAACTTCAGAATTAAAAAATATATAGGCAGTTTATGTTGTCACCCTGGATTATTTCTTTAACACAAACATACAACACATAGTTGATTTGTGCCCCTGTCAATAAATTACATTTTTTATATACAGATATAGAGAGCTGAAATAAGACTTCCCTTGTTAAGCACAAGGGAATAAAATCGGACTTAAAATTAGAAATAAAATCTCATACTTGAGTTATTTAGAATTAAAAACACAGCTGTTTGCTGACTTCCGCCAGCTGCCGGGTTATTGTAGGTTTTTATATCTCTGCTCTTTGTCAATTCGGCACCTTCCTTGCTTCTCAAATCTCCATGGAAGTCCAGCATGGAGCCACCAAATCCTAACATTTTTATTTTGCGACACTTTTTATTTCTCTCCGGCTGTTTCAGTCCTCACAGAAAATGCTCCAATAAAGCCTCTTGTCCTGGCCCAGGTTCCCCACGTGCCGGGTGAGGGGGCCCCGGTGCACTGGCCCCCGCCCTGGGCTCACCTCCCTCTGGTCCTGACACCCCTGCTGCTGCCCTGGTCCCTGTCTGTGTTCCCAGCAAGATGAACAGTGTCAACAAACACGACCCTAATGGTCAAGAAGCATCACGACCTGACTCCCAGCTACATTCTGGCCTTCAGCCACTCCTGTTCGGTCCCTATGGAAGTCTTCTTGTCCAGTTGAACAGATGTAGGGTGACCCCATGATTTGACCTCATGAGAGAATGTATTTGCCATTTGTTTTTCTTTAGCCATCTTCCTTCCCTTCTAAACATGACTCTGAAACCCAATTCACCTAACATTTATTTCAGGAAATATTCCTTGTGTACCCCAACATACAAATCAAAAACAACAACCAAAATGCATTGTTTTTTCCTAAGCTCCTTTAGCCCCGGCCACTGAGGCAGCCTTGACCCATACACCCCTCTGAACTCACAATCTGGGGCTTGTGCATCTTGTCTACTTGGATGCCAACAAGCAGATATGTCCTCTGAAGCCAAGAAATGACATGAATGTGTCTTCTCCAGAGAAAGTGGGTGTTCTGGTTTCAAATACTCAAGAGGTCTTGCTGGGGGCAGTTTTGAATCCCATGTCTCTGACTCAGGCCGCCCACTCCTGTCTCTGTGCATGTAAAACCCAAACATGGCTTGATTTAACTCTCCTACAGGAGCCTGAGTTAATGGTCCCACGGGGTGACTGATGCCTAACAAACCTTCTCCAAATCTGACGTAACATTTACTTGTCCCACATCAGAAAATAATTGAAGTTGACATCAATTTCCAACTGGGATAATGTTATGATATTGAAGGTTGAACAGAAATCCCGTTAGAAATTCAGCAAGCAAGTAGAAGTGAACTTCTAAAGGAGAATTGTCCCAGGCCAACGTAGAATGCAGGATATACAGTTTCATGATTATCGTCGAATACAAAGCCTAGGAAAAGAGCTTCGGCCATTACCTCAGCTTTCTCACCCTTGATGTCACAAGATTACTCCTGATTTTCTGCAGTGATGATCATGAAGAGGTTAGGGCTGAATGCAATGAGGCCGTTAAAATTGAGACATCATGAATAAGTATTGTTAAAAGATCACAAGTTTTCCAATTTTCTTGAACTGTAATGATATGTTTGAATGCATTCAACATATTTTAATATAAACTTTATTGTGTGCAGTTAAGATATACAGCACAAGAAATCTACATAACATTAACTGTGCCTTCTGATGATGACTCGTGAGTGCTTAGGAGCCAGGGAGAGGTCACAGTTAACGTGATGACCATATTAGACCAGAACTCGACAGGGCCTACATTCTGCCCCCCGTCCCCATTGTTGCTGCAAGTTACTGAAGGAGCTATTCAGAGATCAATGGTCAGATAAAAATGAAGGTATCATTTTATTTTTATCTTGGCTGGTGCCTAATGCACCAATTAAGACTCCAGAAATAATAGGATGAAGCATGTATAAGAATTTAGAGGGACTCCACCTTCATGGAAATGCCATATATAAATGTCTACATCTTGTGACATTTGAAGGCTGCCCTTCAAAGGAGGATGCAGTGAAGAACCTTGACCCCAGCCCCTGCACAGAGGTGACATCACCCAGGAAGCACAGGTCTCAGGTCATAGCAGCCCAATCAACGCTTAGAAACCTGGGTAAACAGCTTGTACTTAAGTGAGGATCCCCAAGGGGAAAAGTGGACCTGTTGGCCCTCTTAAGTAAACATATAGCCTTCCAAATCATTATGTGATATTGTCATCTGCTGTATACAGATCTTAGGAGGGTGAGATACAGCATCATGTCCTTCAATATATCTCCCATATTTCTTTAGTTGACATAAGCCTTTTTTTTGAAGGGGGTGACTGTCGCTCTACTGGGTGAGGTGGAGGGGGTGACTGTCGCTCTACTGGGTGAGCTAGAGGGGTGACTGTCACTCTACTGGGTGAGCAGGAGGGGTGACTGTCACTCTACTGGGTGAGCTGGAGGGGGTGACTGT
>NW_003852509.1:2058277-2059801 GCF_000181295.1 Otolemur garnettii
CTCTACAGGGTGAGCTGGAGGGGGTGACTGTCGCTCTACTGGGTGAGGTGGAGGGGGTGACTGTCGCTCTACAGGGTGAACTGGAGGGGGTGACTGTCACTCTACAGGGTGAACTGGAGGGGGTGACTGTCACTGTTGTTGTTGTTTTTCTGCTCCTGTTGTTTTGTTTATTCGCAGTTGTCTATAAAGACAGAGAAGGACAATTAAATCAGAGGCTTCAGGACCTAGTCATGGGTACATATAATTTCCTGCCTAAGCCTTTGTTGGGAATAATGAAGGGAGTATATGTGTGTGTGTGTGTGTGTGTGTGTGTGTGTGTGTTTTTACAAAAAAGATAAAACTGCTAATAATTAGAAATCCTAGAGATAAGATAACAAAACATGGAAGGAGATTAAGCTCCTAATAATGACGGAAACACCGTCAGCAATTTTTCTCATGTGTCTGAGTTCTGGCAGCCGCCTCCTCATGCTGGGTGGGGTGTCCTGCTGTAGGTGGGATTGATGGTTCATTTCCATGTCTTGGCCATTTTAAATGTAGTGAAATCAATTCATATGGGTGTTTATAAAGATGTGTGGGGAAAAATATCAAAGAGCTCCCAGTTCTCAGTCCATAAGTAAAGGCACTTTGATTTTCAGAAAGATAAGTGAAGAACCAGAAGGTGCCAGATTGTTTGCAATGTGATCCACTTTTAGCAGAAAAAGCCATTTTGTGCATTTGGTCATGGAAACCTGAATGCAGACAAGATGCCATAAAATTTTAAATTCTGTCTTCATTACTTATAGCAAAATAAATATGTCAAATCATTAGTTGAAATATTAATATGAGAAATAAAAATATCAAAAGGGAAATGTCCTGAGTGTCTTTCTGAGTATGACACTGGATTTAGAAATAATAAATGGAGTGAAAAATCTGTACCTCTGAGGTTCGCAATCCAAAAGGAAAATAATAAAGTGAAAAAAAAAAAGAATTTATAATAGGTGTGAACAACAAAGACCTGGTTTCCTTATAAAGGGCACTTATTTCACTACAAGGAAAAGAAATTATTTAATTAAAAGGAAAATTGAAAATGTGAACAAAGAGTTCAAATAAAAGAAATTTATGACAATAAGCAGATTAAAAGTAAGTTAATGCAATATAAAAGCTTGCCATCTTGAGGGGCAAAACAGTAAAATTCTGATAAAACAAAGTTTTATCAGACAAATACTATTATATTCTGTAGGTCAAATTTCTGTGATTTTTTATAGATGTTTTTATATTTTTCTTGAATTAAAAAAGTAACAAACTTTTTCATTCAGCAAGTCTATGCTAAAAATGTATTCTACAAATACACCTTCAAATACAACATAATATATGTAAAGCAACATTTATGATTCTGGTTTGAGGATATTTAAAGCGATTCACGAATGTCACCATGTCTATCCATAGAGACCAGTTAGGTCAATCAGAACCTCCGTGATGTACAGTGTCACACAGTTAGGTCAATCAGAACCTCCGTGATGTACAGTGTCACACAGTTAGGTCAAT
>NW_003852509.1:2060085-2066938 GCF_000181295.1 Otolemur garnettii
TGATGTACAGTGTTACACTGAAAATGTTGAATGGGATCTTTAGCAGCTGCTATGAAAAATCCCTCAGATAGTTTCTCTCAAGGTTTTATTTTCTTTTAATCAATGGTTTAGGATAACTCATAAAAAGTGATCCATGGATGGTGGGCTCTCGGAACTCCCTGACCTTACTGGTATATAATTTTAACACATCATGGCAATTTTGTCAGGGGACGTGGGAAGCTCAGGGAAAGAGAACAAACCAGCTGGGACCTCACAGTGGGCTCCTGCTGGCCAGCATAATCTAAAGCAAGGTAAAATATTGCCTTTTTCTGGAAAACAGAGGACATTTTAATGTCTCTGCATAGCAGGGGAGAAAGAAGAATTTTCCTTTTTTCCTATAAGAATGTGTTTCTGTCTTTGAAATTCTTGCAGTTGATTTATCTACCTCTGTCTTCATGTCTGTCTACTACTGTGTACACACACTTCTACCCGTCTTCAGGCACTGGGGTTGATATTATGTCTCAGCGGACATTTAGGAATGTCTGGTGACATGTTCGTTAGTCACAAGGGGATGACAGGTGCTGCGACAGTCTGGTGTGAAACTCAGAGATGCTGATAAAGCTGCTACAGTAGGCAGGGAAGCCCCGCGTGGCGAGGGGCGTCTGCCAGGCCGTGCGGCAGGGCCCAGCGCTCAGCCTCTGCCTCCAGCAGTAGCCGTGCAGATCCCTGTTCCTGCTGCCATCCCTGTCTGTCAGCATTCATTCTCTGTGTGAGGCCACAAGCAGGAAGAGGTAGACTAGGATTAGCAGACAGGAGAGATTGTCATCATGGTGACTGGCAGCAGGCAAGGCCAGGAGGACGCTTGACCAGCTGAAGTGACCAGAAATGAAAGATAGAATCTGGGATTGTGTCCGCAAGGAAATGGGCTTTCCACAGGATCAGGCATAATCAAATTTCATGAAGAAACACTTTTATAATCATTTCATATTGTCTCTCAAAAGGAAATGAAATTATTTTTTCTTTTTCTTTTTTTTTTTTTAGAACTTGGTTTCTGGGAAAAGGAACATAAAGTGTCAATAAGTCAGTGAGATGTTAATTGACTTTTCTCCTTCTTCATGGTAGTGAATTTGCAAAATTAGTTTGTTAAAATGGCTTACTGGGAAGTGATCCACATTAATAAGCCATAAGGAGCTATAAATAATCAGGTTTCCTAGAATTTCTGGGATTTGAGATGAGCTTTATGTGGACAGAGGTGTAGTTTAATGACTGATTTTTAAGTTGAAGATTTACTTTTTCTGGGCAGCACGTGTGGCTCAGTGGGTAGGGTGCCGGCCCCATATACTGAGGATAGTGGGTTTGAACCTGACCCCGGCCAAACTGCAATTAAAAAAAAAAAATAGCTGGGCCTTGTGGTAGGAGCCTGTAGTCCCAGCTACTCAGGAGGCTCAGGCAAGAGAATTGCCTAAGCCCAAGAGCTGGAGGTTGCTGTGAGCTGTGATGCCACAGCACTCTACTGAGGGCGACAAAGTGAGACTCTGTCTCTAAAAAAAAAATTTACTTATTCTTCTCTTTAGCCCTCTCCCCATTTTTCAGGTTTTTCAACATCAAAGCCTACTACGGATTTAGCCCTATGTCCTGCACAGTAGCTAAGCACTTAGAAAATAGTACAGGAATAAATCCTGACTGAACACATGCATTGTTTGTTTACAAAGTAAGTTTAAAAGAAATTAATTCTGTATGGAAAAGTGTGCTGGCTATCAACTTTCAATTCATGAAATTAAAAATGAATATGATATTATAGCATGACACAATTTTTTGTTTCACTGTAATAAACACACTCACCTAACTTTTGCATAGAAATATAATGTACTTTTCATTGGAATGTAATAAAAATAATCAAAAAGGCAAATATTTAGCTCAATTTTCTTCTCAATTCTATCTTTCCTTGCTTAACCCCAGGAACTGAAGAATTAGCTAAAGCAGAATTCAGAAATCTGCTCAGGGCTTCAGGGTATGAGATCTACGTGAAAAAATCCTTCAGATCTTACCGTCTGGGGCGTCTTTGTCCTAAAGAGTGGTCAGGCAAGGGCAGAGAGGTCTCTGCATCTTCTGCCGTGAAGCCCGCTGCCGAGAACTTCCTCAGAGAGAGCCTGGGCCCTGCTCTCCCTAACCGGGCACCGTGGTCACTGGCCCTCATTGGATTTCCCTGGCTTTTTGCCCTGAGTCTAGCTCTTGTTGGCCTCTGACTTACGATTTAAGATCAGACAATTTTCTCCATGAAACTTATTTTCAACACAACATCTCTAGCTCAAAGGTTGTATTGTTCTCACACTAAATCCTCAAACAGAAAGAAGGTTTAGGTTTATGGCTATTGGTGGGTGATTACTTACCTGCATAGATTTTATAACCAACCCTGTTACTTTTCCCTTTAGAAATCCCTAGTTAAAAAAAAAAAAAAATGCTTCAAGGAAACAGTTCCCCAGTAAGCAGGGTGTATATTCCACTTATGAGGGAATATCAGAGAGTGATGATAGAAATGAATGTTTCACACAGACTGTAACCTTTTAGTCAAAAGAGGGAAAAGGCTCTAAGGGCAAACTTGACCCTCTGAAAACTTGTGAAAATGTCTGTGTAAGAGGAGGCTTCTGAATCTCTTAGTCTATATGTGGGTCCTCTATGGCCTTTTGTTCTAATAGTAATATCATTCTTACAAGTCCATGACAGTCCCATCAAGAGTGCACCACGCCTGTCGTGGGTGTGCATGTTAACAGATCTTTTAATGATTGTGTTTTGTTTGCTAATGTGACTTTTGCATTTTGTGACTGTGCACCTGATAAATATCTAATATTTAGATTAATATTTTCTAGATTAGATATTTCTAAAAAGCAAACATTTGGTGTAGGGAGTGGTTTTCTGTCTCTATCTGGTAGAATTTGGCCAGTTGTGCTTTTCACTAGAGATGGTCCAGGTGGGGGGAAGAGGCCCCTAGGTAACTCACAATGGGACAGCAGGTAGTAACTGAGAGCATTTACTATTTCTGTGTTACAAACACACGTTCCTTAAAACAAAGACACACCAAGCAGTTGAGTGCCTTCAGATGCTCACAGAAAGGTTCATGGAAGCTTTCATGCTTTACATTGAAATTTTACCCTCTACATGAGACTTTTTAAAACATATATAATAAACTTATTTTATGATGAAGGAGAAAACTCTGTCCACGTCTTTTTACATAGCTGAGCCCTGATGGACAAGTTATTCTCTACCGACTTTGTGTGTCAGTTGCCCCTTTATTTTTTTCTTCAAATCCATGGCCTGTAACAGGCACCTGGCTACATGTCTGTTAAAGATGCCACACCAAGGGCAGAGTTTATCTGAGAAAAGCTCAGCTCAAAAAGGACATAGTTGGAAAGACTGAGGAAAGTCAAAGAAATAACTACAGAAAAGGAAGCTTAACTGTTTTTCTAAGCATGCGACGTCCTTATGCACCAGCAGCTGAGGACGCGTCTGGTGCGAGGAGCTGTCCACAGGGCTCCACAGCTCCCTCCCTCCCATACACAGTGTCCTTCCTCTCATTTTCCCCTGACATGCTCCTGTCCTTGCCGCCCTCCCACCTGTGGCGTCCTGTTTGCACCCATCTGTCTAAGAGAACATTTTCTCTTTTAAAATCTTCCTGTCATTATTCTGGTTTTCTCATGACTTCCGTAGCAGAAGCAGCAAGCTAATTAAATCAAGAATAAACTGATGATCACGAACTCATCCATTCCGAGAGTTCTTAATTTATGAACATTGCTATTATTTCCAAGTATCACATTCCAATTAAAAAAAAAAAAACATTAGTGCCATGTCGCACACCCCCTCACCTTGGATGCTACCTAACAAATGCAAACGGTCTAACCCAATTCTATGTACCTTTATATTAATCCAAAATTTAAAAAAAATTAAAAAATGGTGCAGTGCCCTCACCACCTCCCACCCCCGAGGAAAGGGAAGTAACAGGGAAGACTAAGACAGACGGATGGACTGAGGGGTTGTGTCTGTGACTGTTTCATGGGACAAGAATCACAAACCCAAACGCTCTCTGGAGACAGCCGCAGTTTGTTACAGAGAGACAGAACAGGTGTAAGACGGCAGGGAGGAGGCATGGTGAGCTGGACAAGGACCAAGCCCCACGCGGGAGCGGCTGCTGCCCAGCTGGACCACAGTTGCCAAGCAGAGGTGTGGGCTTGTCCAGGGTTCCAGAGAGTCCCTTGCTCAGCAGCAGAGAATCTTCATTGTGCAAAATCCTCTCAGTTTTAAAAATCCAGCACAGGCCAAAGGAAATACATCTGGGTAGTAGCTACTGGCCGCCTCTGCTCGGGAGGGTCAATGAACAATCCTTGTCTGGTCAACGCCATACGCTGGTAATTCCACAGTGGTTGGGAAAAGCATCCATAATACTTCTGGACCTAAAAGAGGTGGCGTCTTTCTAGGTTTCTGTTATCTCACTTTGCCAATTGAGAGATTTGATGATATCTCAAAGGGTTCTGCGACAGGCTAGGTAACTTTCCCTTCTATATTTTTGTTGCCATGACATGGTTTACTATGGGAACCGTGTGTTTATATGTTGTTAATACCTCTACATGAATAAAGGTTACCTGGTCATTAACAGAACAGTAGTTCTGACAAGTTTTTCTGCAATCTTGATATTCTGGTTTCCTAAATCAGAACTCTGGTATTTTCAACAGCCCAACTTACACAGGATACATTCTAGATTTCTTTACACAAGGGCAGGAGATAGACATTTTGAAAACTAGATTGACAAAATTTTTAATTGGAATTCTTCACACTTTAAGTATAAACAATAAAGTGTACAGGTGGGAAAATTAATGTCTGATGAGTTTGGACAGACACCCATATAGTGCAATGCAATCAAAATAACAAACCCTTTCTCACCCACAAAAGCTTCCTTGCACACTTCCCAGTCCGTCCCGCCTCCTACCCTTTGTTGCCAGGCAACCACTGGTCCCTCTGATGTTACTATGAATGGGTTTAAATTTTCTAAAATTTTATATAAATCATTTTGTATGAGATACATTCTTTTTTTTTTTTTTTTTTGGTTTTTTTTTTTTTTTTTTTTTTTGGCCGAGGGCTGGGTTTGAACCTGCCACCTCCAGTATATGGGGCTGGCGTCCTACCCCTTTGAGCCACAGACACTGCCTTGAGATATATTCTTATTAGTCTAACTTTTTTCATTCAGACTAATGATTTTGAAATGTATTCACATTTCTTTATGTAATAATAGTTCATTCTTGATATTACTAAGTAAAATTCCTTTTATGGATAGGGTGCTTTATTTTATCAATCATTGATGGACATTTGGAGTTTTTCTTCCAGTTTTGAGCTATTACAAATAATGCTTCTATGATTCTTTTTATAAAAGTCTTTGGGTGGGCAAATGTTTTAATTTATCATGGGTAAATAAACATTTAGAAGAATAGGTAGATCATATGTTTTATCCTGAATGCTTGAAAAAGTAGCCCAAACATTTCCCAGTGAATTTGTACATTCTAGAATTCCCCCTGTGGTGATGAATCTCAGTGGTTCCACATCTTTGTTTACGTTCAGTGGTCTCAGCCTATTTAATTTTAGTCACTGTAATGAGTGTATCATGGAATGTCACCTTATTGTGATTCTAATTTCCTTTTTTTTGCAGTTTTTTTGGCCGGGGCTGGGTTTGAACCCGCCACCTCCGGCATATGGGGCCAGCACCTTATTCCTTTGAGCCACAGGTGCCGCCCGACAATGTTAGTATTTTTTCATGTGCTTCTTGGTCATTCAAATATCTTCCTGTGCAACATTATCAGTTAAAATATTTTGCCCATCTTAACTGGGATTTTGAGCTTCTTTTTGAGAAACAGAGTTCTCTAAATGTTCAAGATGCAAGTCCTTTGAAGTAGGCGCTGCAGGTAATTTCTCCTGGATTTATTGTCTTCATTTATCATTTTTCCATTTATGTTTCATAATTTTGTGTGCTATATAAAAAAATTTGCACTTAATTGACTTTTTTATGTTTACCTTGTATCTTGTGACCTTCCTAATTTCAATTACTACTTCTCCTAGCTGTTTTGAAGATTCTCTGGTTTTTTTCTATGTAAACAATCATGTCATCTACAGAGAGGGGTGATTTAACTTTCCCCCTTTGGCCTTCAATACTTTCTTGGTGCTATATTGCAATGGGTGGCATCTTTAGCACGATCTTTCCTGATGAATGAAGCCTTACATCATCTGTGATGATGGTGCTCCAGCCGGTGCTCAGGGACTGCCTCCTACCTGCAAATCTACCCACTTTGGGGGCAAGCGAGAACACGTGCTGCTCCCTCTCTCTCCGTCTCTCTCTACCCTCCCCTCTCTCTTTTCTTCGTTGGGTAATATGTCTCAGCCCTACAAGAAATTTCTGGTCCCTTTTCTTTTATTCCTGCATTTTAAAAATTCTCTTTACCCTTCTTTGTAATTAATCTTCTGCAGATTAATTATTCTTTGTATTAACATTTCCCTGTTGAAATTCCTGGTGGACATTTTGTCTCCTGAATGGACTTGACTAAAATGCAGAGTGCATATTTTTCGTGAATGCTCTTTATTAAGTTGAGAAGAAAAGTTCCCTAAGTTAATAGTTTGAGGAGGGTTTTATTATGGAGAAATGCTTAAATTTGTAACATGCTCTTATTACATCAATTAAAATGAAAGTATTTTTATCTTCTTTTTCTATGCATTTGTTCAGTTATGTTGATGAGTGTTTTTCTATGTTGATCCACTCTCTCCTAGACAGAGCCTCTGTGGTCCTGTGATATTATAGTGGTCACAGTATTATCTGTGCTCTACGTTGATCCACTCTCTC
>NW_003852509.1:2068080-2081358 GCF_000181295.1 Otolemur garnettii
TTCTCCTAGACAGAGCCTACGTGGTCCTGTGATATTATAGGGGTCACAGTGCTATCTATGCTCTACATTGATCCACTCTCTCCTAGACAGAGCCTACGTTGTCATGTGACATTATAGTGGTCACAGTATTACCTATGTTCTATGTTATTGGTTTGAATTTCATAATTCTTTTGTCTATATACATGAGGGGTTTGGGTGTATAATTTCCCTTGTTTTGGTAACCCTGTTCAGGTTTTGCTGTAAAGGAGAGGGTAAACTAAAAATGAACATTAGTAGAACCATGCTTCCTCCTTTTCTATTTCTGAAAACATTGGTGTGGTTGGGTGATGTTTCTTGATAAAATTCAGCAGAGAAATTTCTCTGTCTGGAGTTTTGGGATTTCTAGGAAAATAAATTTATTGTATTTTCTAAATTTATGGCTGTTGAGATTTTCTCTTTCTTTTGGTGTCAATTTTGGTAAATTATATTTTTCAAGATATTAATCTATTTAGTCTCCATTGTCAAATGTATTGACTCAGAGTTATTAATACAGGTTAAACATCCTTGATCAGAAAATCCAAAATCAGAAATGCTCCAAATTCCATAATGTTTCTGAGAGTTGACATTTTATCAAAGGCATAAAATTCCACACCTGACCTCAGGTGATGGGTCATGTATTTAATAAAAATAATGGCTTGGTGCCTGTGGCTCAAGTGACTAAGGTGCCAGCCACATACACCTGAGCTGGTGGGTTTGAATCCAGCCTAGTTCCACCAACCAACAATGATGGCTGCAACCAAAAAATAGCCAGGCATTGTGGCAGGTGCCTGTAGTCCCAGCTACTTGGAAGGTGGAGGCGGAAGACTCGCTTGAGCCCAGGAGTTGGAGGTTGCTGTGAGCTGTGATGTCACGGCACTCCACCCAGGGCGACAGCTTGAGGCTCTGTCTCAACAAGTGAACTTTTCTAGAACTAGAGTATAAATGTTTTAACACAATAACTAAGTAAATGACACAAAGTCTATGTTAACCAGTTTGATGAAAATATTTCAAATTGTATATGAAAACACTACACTGTACCCCATGTTTGCATTAATGTATACAGCTATCATTTAATAAAAAAAATTGTATAAAATTACTGTTAGTCTCTATACATAGAATATACACACAGTGGCCACAAAGTTCAAGTGCAATTTAAAATAGCGTATACTTTAAAATTGTACACAGAGTTTATGACCACCCAAAATAAAATATAAATGAATTTTGTCTTTAGATGTGTGACCTATCCACAGATATCTCTGTGGATTTGTATTTGATAGTCACTATTTCAATATATTATATGGGCAAATATTTCTAATAAAAAAGAATAAAAATAAAAGTTAAAATATTTCTGGTCTCAAGCATTTTCAATACAGGACACTAAACTACATTACTACTTTAAATCCTTTGTAAGGTCTGTGAACCTGTGATGATAACTGATTTTCCATATTTGATACTGCTGATCTGTGTTCTTTACTTTTTTTTTTTTTTTGTCTTTCTAGACAAGGGGTTGTCAATTTCTTAAGTAAACTTTTGCTTTATTATTTTCCCAAATGCCTATTGTTTTCTATTTCATTCTTTTTTCTTACTCTTCCTCTTTTTATGTATTTGGGTTATTCTGCCCTCCTTCCTCTTGTAGTTGAGCAGAACATAAGATCGGTGTGTTGTTAGCACTTCCCCCTTTTATCCAGCAGCTCTTTGTACCAGTCCTTTCCCCCCAAACTCTATTTTGTCTCCATTCTGTAGTAATTTAGCTATGCTTTTAGTAATTTAGTTTAAAATAGTTTATAATGTCTCAGGATTCCGCCTTTGCCCCATGAATTACCAACCAAATTTCCTGTGATGTCACGTCTTTAGAGTTTTCCTAGTCATCTTATTGCTATTTACTTTTCATTTAACTTTGTTTTAGGCAAAGAACATATTCATTGTAATGTAATTTTTTATGCCTTATACTTATTGAAACTTTTTAATTTAATTTTTAACACTTTTTTTTAGCTTTGGATAGTTGAGCCATTATCAAGAAAAAATAAGCATTGCCCATGACAATTTATCAAACATTAAACTCTGGGCAAGGCACTTAACTTTCTCAAATGCACACTCCTTATGTATAAAATTTAAATATTGATGCCTATTCTAGTGGTTTTTTGTATGTGTGTATACACATGTATATGTATATATATATATAATATTTCTTGAACAGATTTCATTTGTATAGAGTATTTGTTATTATACTTAATGGCATTCATTGATTTTTTGAAACAATTATTTGTATGGCCTAAAATTATTTATGTCTGAACACCAACCACAGTGGAGACTGGTCTTTATAGTCCTTCTCTAATGAGAGAAAAAAACTTACATTCCTATAACTATTAATAAAATTCAGCAAATGCAAATATCAATCACAATACTTTTTATTCTATTAATTAAAATTTTATTCACCCATGGTGATTATAATTTTACAAAGCATGTATATGAAATAAATGTTTATGTACATATTTATTAGTCTGCATCTGTTAGCACTCTATGAGAATTCCACAGTGTATAAGTATAAATCTAATATTAATATTTAACATTTTGTTTTGATTGACACAGTGCTAATATTTATGCCATTACTGTTTCTTTTCAATGAAGTCAATGATTTTATTTTATTATGAAGTGATTTGATGCCAAATAAAATGTATTCTTTCAACTAACATGTGCAAAATGAGGTGAGTGCCAGGATTGTTAGGACATGCCTGGTTTCTCAGGCGCTTTCTTCTGAGAAGAGAAAGAAGGCATGCTTCCTATTAAATCAGGGGCCAGTTGTCTCCAAACTCTTTAAATAATATATCCCTGGTACTTTACAGAATAATATGGTGTTTCATGTGGCCAGAGCCCGAGTGCACATATGAATAGAGTGGAAACTGTGACAGGATATATCTGGGGGACAAATCACAAGAGCAAGTGCGGTGGAACTTAGTAGAGAGCTTGGACCTGAGTCGTTGCCAGGTTAGTGCTCATCCAGTCCAGCGGGCTTTGCTCCCTGCTACCGATGTCCCGCTTACCACCATTGCAACAATTGCTGTACCAGGAGCTCTACATTAATGACTTTGTGGAGGAAGGACAAGTCTTTACTCGGAACTGGACATCAGTGTTGATGCTAAATGGTGCCAATCTCTGAATTATTGAGATTATGTCGGTTGGAGTTTGCTATAGTGCTTTAATGTTATTACTTGCATTTATTCAACATTAAAACATAACAAAAATATAATTAATCTTTAAAACACTAGTTATGCAGACATTTTGCCCCCTATGCCTCATGCAATGTAACTTAGGGAAAAGATATTTATTTCTTCTGTTTGAATGAAATCTAGGACAAAAAACTAGAGCAATTCAACTAGAATATTTATCATTTGATATTTGTTTGGCATTCCTACTGGGAAGAAATGCCTGAGCAGAGAGGTAAATAGGTAAATCCTTTTTGAAACAGAATTTCATTATTTTAATCTCCTTCTGGTATTAGAAGCTTGTGCTGCTATTTCTGCTAGAAATTAAGTACAGAGTTGTTCTTGTGGTTTCTTTTGTGAAGAATTTATTCCAGCCCACTTTATCAATTCCATTGTACATACTCTTGTGTTTTATATTCTGTGGATTAAGAGTAAGGTAAAGTAAAAGATCCCGTGACATTTTCTCTGAGCAGTGAAATCAGACATATTGGGGGGGGCTTCCCCAAGATTCTAAAAAGGTAGTGACATTTCCCCAGTTTTGAAAACAACAAGAGGATCCATGCACCATATTTTGAATTTACTAGTTTGTCCAAAGTAATGCTTGATTGGAATCTGGCAATAATTTAGCTCCTCCCAGGGCAGTGCTTCAAGCTCAGAAAAACATCGACAGCTTCTGCCTGCTGGATATAACAGTAGTCTGTGTAACAGAGAAGGAGAATCAGAAATAAATAGACACGCCGAGGTGAAGACAGATTCGGAAATAAATAGACACGCTGAGGTGAAGACAGGTTTGTTTTCTGAGACTTGCACTTGAATCTTCAACCAAAAGATGCATTAAGCGTTAGCTTGGTGATAGTACCACGTAAGTCCCGGTGATAGCGCCATGTGAGTCCTGGTGACAGCACCATGTGAGTCCTGGTGACAGTTCCATGTGAGTCCTGGTGACAGTGCCACGTGAATCCTGGTGACAACACCATGTGAGTCCTGGTGACAGCACCATGTGAGTCCTGGTGACAGGGCCACGTGAGTCCTGGTGACAGTGCCACATGAGTCCTGGTGACAGCACCATGTGAGTCCTGGTGACAGCACCATGTGAGTCCTGGTGACAGCATCACATGAGTCCTAGTGACAGTACCACGTGAGTCCTGGTGACAGCTCCATGTGAGTCCTGGTGACAGCACCATGTGAGTCCTGGTGACAAGGCCACATGAGTCCTAGTGACAGTGGCACATGAGTCCTGGTGACAGCATCACATGAGTCCTGGTGACAGTGCCACGTGAGTCCTGGTGACAGCTCCACGTGAGTCCTGCTGACAGCTCCACGTGAGTCCTGGTGATAGTACCATGTGAGTCCTGGTGACAGCACCACCCAAGTCCTGGTGACAACACCACATGAGTCCTGGTGACAGGGCCACATGAGTCCTGGTGACAGCGCCATGTGAGTCCTGGTGACAGCACCATGTGAGTCTTGCCCAGTTTTGCTGTCCTGCTAAAGCCCTCAAAAATTTTTCTGCATTATAGAATATTCCATTAAGGACCTCCTTGAATAAGCATGTCCATCAAGCAAAGCGGAGCCTACTTAAATTCCCACTTGTGAGGGAAACACGACTTTGCCAGGTCAAAGGAAGAGCAATGAGGGACCCTGCCCTGGTCTGGGCTCCCCTCCCGGGAGACGGGCCTTTCCCAGCATGGGAACTTGTTGGTCACATGGAATAGACCTAATTAATAGTCTCTAGGTTTATACCTTTGTTTGTTTTTAAGAGAAACAAAAAGCTTTCATGAGAAGCGTGGCAACGTCAAAGTTTGTGTGAATAAAACCCACCTTAATATTGTAGCTATCTGTCACCGTGGTGTATTTCCTAAGTGACTTATCACAGGACCTACTTGCTGTCCAGAGAAAAACTAAGGGAAGTCTTACCCAAAGTATAGCTACCAAATTATAAATATTTTTAAAATAAAATATATATTTTTTTATTTTTGCAACTTTTTTCTTTTAATGCGCGTGTATTTAATGGTGCAGCCCAGGTCCCAGGCATGGGGCTGGACACTGCAGGTAGAGTGGGAGGAGAAGCAAGGGGGTCTCTGTCTTCTAGAATGAATGCTCTCACAGAGGAGAGAGAGGGAGGGGCAATTAGAAAAAACAAGCAAACAACCCACTTTCCCATCATGAGGAAACCAAACAGGAAGTTAAAGGAGGTATTGGAGTGAAAATGGACAGATCTACTGAGGGGATGACCTTGAACAGAAACACAAACATTCAGAAGTCATCCACATGAAGATCTGGGGAAAGAGCATTTCCAGTGAGCTACTTTTACAAACACATTCCTATTTTTGTTTTATGCCAAATCAATTTAATTACCTTACGTATGAAAAAATATAGAAGAATGACAGGGCTGTCAGAGTCAGAAATAATGTCGGTATCATTCTGTATCTATTTTATTTTTTAGTTTGAAATAAATATTTTGGTTAAATCAGAATCTATTTAATATACCTTCTCAAAGGAGAGAAGGTAAAGAAAATAAAATCTCTAAAATATTTTATTTTATTTCTTTCTTTATTAACAATTTATATGAAAGTATGATCACTAGTTTGGATAAATAAAAATGTGAAAAGACTACATGGTGAAAATAAACATTGAACTTGCCTTAATTTCCTGATGAATTAGTAAATGAGGCACAAAAATATTTTGGGAAGAAGGGGTGGCACCTGTGGCTGAAAGGAGTAGGGTGCCTGCCCACATGCTGGAGGTGGTGGGTTCAAACGCAGCCCGGCCAAAAACTGCAAAAAAAAAAAAAAAAAAAAATACTTTGAGAAGGATGTAGAGTCATAGCATCTATTATTTCTATAACAAAAAGCCTAAACTATCATTACTTACTAAAATTTCAAAGATAAATTAGAAATGACTTACAGAATATTAAGAAACCTCTCAGGTAAAATTAAATAAAATTGATTTGAGTAAATAGCAGGTAGTTTAGTAAACTGCTGAATAGACCTCTTGTATCATTAGTATCCTACATAAGGTTAAAACAAACAATAATTTTAAAATCTTTCAAATAGCAAAATTGAAAAAGTCTAGAAAACTAAAAATATTTATCATCTTTAACTTCTTCCTTTGGATTCTAAAAACAATGAAGGGTTGATTTGCATTAATCCTGGTATCCTGAAAACACATGTAGGGGGCAGTCTGCACCATTTGATGAGAGGCAGGTGAATCGAGATGCCCCTGAAGGAAAACCGATTCATGTTTGCAGCCCCTCCAGGGTTTGACCTCAGTGGGGCCTCATTAGTTGCTGGATGCTATATCTTGCAGCCTACTGATTCATATTTAATCAAAGTTTATTAAGCAATATCAAAAATGATACTGCTTAATGACATGTGAGTAAGAAAGTCTTTTACTTTGGGGTCTTTTACTGTCTTCAATATAGGGGAATGAGCACAAAAGAGTGGTTTATAACCAGCTTAAAATAATCGTATATATCCATAAAAATTGAATATCTGGACTGCTCGAGCTGCAGCGGATACTGGAGCCCAGGGGACAGCTCTTCTGATTTCTTCCTCATGAGACTCAGAGGAGTCTCTCGGAAGACAATGGAGACGTAGAATCTTCTTCGTTTTCCTTCAAAGAAAATAACTCATTTGGAAGCCCAGGAGAGACTTGTAGAATGAGTAAACCATTTACCTTGCCATACTCACATATAAAATGTGGAAATTTAGAAAGAAGAGAAGGTATTTGTGGAGTGTCTGCTGGGGGGGTTGTTCATTTATCTTTATCAGCAACACAGGGAGTGTGTTCTGGGACAGCTCCTCAGTAGTCTGGGCCTAGGTAACATGCAGTACAAAATACAAACATTCAAGACTGTTGGGTAGAATTGTGTTTCTTTCCACCCAAGATTGTTTGGGGACTTATTTAACCAGAAGGGTGATGTGTTTTTGTTACAGAGCAATTGGAAAAAGTTTCTGCTAGATTCTCAATCTAAGTTTTAAAAGGTGCAATGTACCAACAAATAACTAGGGTGTGTGAATTCAGCTGATGTGGTTATAAAAGAATATTTTCGAAGGAGTAACATAACAGAAAGTGAATGGTTATTCTAGGTAACTGGGAAGGAGGTGAAAACGGCCCCACTGTCCTGTGCTAAGCATTGAGATGCTATCCATTAAAATGTAATTCTATTTTTTTTAATATTACTGGAATCAAAACAGTTTTATAAACTTAACAACTAAAAGCCTGGCTACTCAATATAAGTGTTACAGATAACAGCTTATTATCATAAAATCATTTACTCAGGAGGAACTTTGGGTGTGTTTAGTTCCCCTTTTGATTTGAGTTAATTTTTATGCTCATAGTGTGAAGACATAGAGTAGATCATCAAACATTTGCTGAATATTGAATATTTTTGCCACTATAGAATTAGAAAGCAGAGATTTATAAGCAATTAAGTTGCTTTGACCTATTCAGGAAACTTGTCTGCTTTTCTAAATAGCTGTTGTACTTTGCCCAAGTCAGTGAAATATTCCTCCACAATTTCTTCGTGTATAAGACAGGAAGAAACTCCACTGCTGTATGTTATATTTTTCTGAAATCTTTTCTATCTTTGGAGGAAAATACTATTTAAATCCATTGTAACGAGGTAATTTCACGACGTATTAACTTCACTGTTCCTATGCAGTGTGTGTGTGAGTGTGTGTGTTTCCACATAGGAGCACACACAGTTACCTGTGCTTCTCTTTGCATGGAGAGTGTGAGGGTGAAAACAGATTTGATATCAGCAATTGCTTTGTCTTTTATTGGGCCCTATTTATTTTATGTGGAGTTATAGACGCAGATGGTCTGTAGATTCGAGACAAATGCAAACCTTTTTCATCTGAATATATCTGTGAGTCCACAAATCCTAAATTACCGAGTCAATTAATTTGTGCTATAGATATGATTGTGTTTTCAGATAAATCACAGAAAATGAGTAACATATTATCTGAGTTTGCTGAACAACTTTTACTCTAAAGGCAAAGTATTATAGATTTATGTGTACCGATAAGGCTAAAATTTCTTTCCCAAAATCTCGATATTTGATTTTAATGAGATATATGCATTTCAAATTTTTCAGAAACTTTAATCTTTCCATTTCAACTGAATATGTTAAGAAAGCACATCAGCTTCATGATCTGGGCGTGTGTGTGTCTGTGCCTCTGAATATGCAGTGTCCCCTTCAGGTCACAGGCAACCAGTGATTTCCACGCTGCAGGCATCTAAAGTCTCACTACTTCCCCATGTGCTGTTTTACAAAGTCCTCATTAGGGTCCTGACCTTAAAAACGAGGACATCACTTTCGAAGTTTCATAATTTTCTGAGAAACAAACAGAAAGCAGATGATAGAGGCTGGTGTAGAGCCTGGGTTTTCTTAACCTGCCTGTCTGGGCTCTTCCCTGTCAACTCACCTTCTCTGAACATGCCACAGTGGTAATGGAGGGAATAATATCTCCATGAAGGGATTTTCTACAGGACTTTTACTTGACACACAGTTTATTCAGATGAGAAACGCACACACGAAGACCAAACTAGCCTTTGGCCTCTAGCCTAAACACCCAGCGTCCCTCACTGTAGCCTAAAGCCTGTGCTTTTTTCTAAAAACTGTACTTCGTGGACGGCGCCTGTGGCTCAGAGGAGTAGGGCGCCTGCCCCATATACGAGAGGTGGTGGGTTCAAACCCAGCCCTGGCCAAAAAGTGCAAAAAAAAAAAAAGTACTTCATGTGCAAGTTTTTTCTTTTTTATTATCAGAACTGACATGTTCATTGTCCTAGTTGCCTCTTGGTTCTCACATTGCTTGCCGGTAAACTGTCAAGTCTAGGTTTTTTATTTCTCTTGTTTTACATGAAGACAACTAACAATTAAAATTTGAAACAAGAAAGAAACTTTCTCTAATGCTAAATCTCAACATAGAAGCAGCCTGAGGGAGGAGGGTGTGGTAGCACCAGGCAGGTCTTTTGCCTTCAAAAATAGCGCTCTCCTTCCCCACGTAAATTCCAGTCTCCATGTGGTCCTGACGTGGCCTCAGGTGGAAGAAAGTCTGAAGTCCCGTCGGAATTCAGTCTTACTTTTTCACTTGCTTGTTGTCATTCTGCTCTTAGGGATGAAAGGGGGAGAGGTTGGCACGAAAAGTAAACTTCACTCTAAGTTATTTTCAAAGAAATAACCTCTGAGGCTTTGAGAGGTGAGCAAGTTAAGCCACATTTACCTGCCAAGCTGTAGCAAGGAGGTGCTGCTGGGAACAGAATCCTCAGGGGCCTTTCACTGAACCAGGGAAGAGCCGCATAGTGGAGACGGGCACAGAACATGCGAAGTTCATTGTCCTTAGACAGAAACAAGTTTTGCAACATAAGTGAACTGAGGAAATACGGAGAGAAAGAAGAGGTTATCATAAAACTATAAAGCAAAAAGAAAGGTGACAAGGCCTCAAGGTAACCGGGCCTCCCTTATTCTGTGCTCTAATCTACATCTGAACCCTTCAGCAGTTTCCCCCTGGGGGGCTTTTCCAGCCTGTGACCCACGCCCTACGCTGTCCAACACTCCTGACCCGGGGGTCCCGCAGGCACTGTATGCACTGGAGAGTGGTCCAGGAACCCGGCTGTTGCCCAGAGATCCTCAGGGTGTCAACCTGCCCTAAAGCTAAAGTCTAACCCACACTTGCCCAGGATTCCCCACTGCCATTTGACAGAAAACTGACTTTTCATTGCCTGCAGTTCATTAAAGGTGCCGTGCATGCCTCGTTCAGATCACTTAACAAAGAGCGGGTGGGGAAGTGTCCAGGCGCCTGTCAGTCAGTGTGGGTCGGGGTGCCTGGCTCATAGCCACTGCTCTGGCATGCAGGCAAGAGTGGGCATTGTATCCAGGCTGGGACACAGCCTGCAGCCATCTCCATTCTGGGGCAACAGGCCTCGGCTCACAGATCTCGTTTATTAGCAGCATGACATTAACTAAGCCCTAATTTCTCTTCAGAACACCTTGATGTGTCAATGTGGCCGTGAAAAATGATGATCATGTGGCTTTCCTGGAGCAAGCTGTCCTGGAAAGCACAGAGATAAGCAGGCAGTGCAGGCGCTGTGCCCCTGCCCGTCTTTCAGAGCACTCAGCGCCCAGTTTCGTGTCCCTCCAGCTCTGGTGTGTGGTCCAGCTCTGTCCCCAGCTGACCGGGGCGCCCTCCTGAGAAGCCCAGAAGGCTCCACCTTCCACCACCAATGTCACGGAAAGGCAGGGGACCGTGGCATCCTTCTCATTCAGACTCCATTAACATTTTGCTATTTCAGATTGAGTACTTGGAAAAGAAAAACAAATTAAGCCAAATTAAAGACTAAATTTACAACTTGTCAAGGATGTGACACTGGTCCCCGATATCCAGTTTAACTCTAAGGGACAGTATAAATGCATTAGGCAGGCCAATGCCTAGCAAAGAATTACCATTTTAAACTGGGATTAAATTACATGTACGAAACAGGAGATAATTATTGAATACTTTTAATTCATTTTGAACAGATGACTCGTAAATGAGGAAATATAATTATAAATAATATGAAAATGCGATATATTTAGTGATGATGGAAATGCACATTAAATGAATATGAGAAACTTAATTTTCTCTTAACAAAACCATGTGCCTTAACTCTTGTCTGCTGAGAGGTGCAAAAGGTGGAAACCTTTTGGGGAAGGCAATTTGGCAATGTACATACAAATCTTACAGGTCTTTTACTAAGGAAAATAAATTGGGGAAAGACTCATGTTCAAGGAGGTTTATGGCAGTGGTGTTTAAAACATTAAAGATTGCTGGCTGGGTCCAGCGGCGTAGGCCTGTAACCCCAACACTCTGGGAGGGCAAGGAAGGAGAATCCCTTGAGGTCAGGAGTTTGAGACCAGCCTGAGCAAAAGCAAAATCTCATCTCTACTGAAAATAGAAAAATTAGCTGAGCATTGTTGAAGGAACCTGTCGTCCCTGCTACTTGGGAGGCTGAGGCAGGAGGATCACTTGAGGCCAGGAGTTTGAAGTTGCTGTGAGCTAGGCTGATGCCTTGGCACTCTATCCCAGTAGACAGAGTGACGCTCTGTCTCAAAAAAAGAAATAGTTATAATTAAATATCCTTCAAACCATCAGATGACCAGGTGACTAGGAAGGGGATGACGTGGACCCACCACTGCACAACTACAGAGGAGGCTGCTGTGCCTTCACCAGAGCGTGAGTCCTTGTGAACTCTCGTGTTTATTGCTGTGAAGAGGTTTTTATAACACACGATTAAGTCAAAGATATATTAATAAATTGTACCCACAGTAAGATTCCCTTGATACTAAAATGACAGTATGGCTATACAAATACAGAAGTCCCCATAAATCCACATTCGGACATCGAGAAAGACGTATCACCAAATGTTAACAGCAATTATCTCTGGGGAGAAGCGTGCTTTGGGCAACTCTCTAATCCCTCTTCACTTTTATGAAGTGTTTGTAAATAGACAAAAAATAAAGCTAGTTAAATTTTAAGGGAAAATTATTGGTCTTTTCTAAGAGTAGCCTATATCTCTTAGATTAAGAAGTAAAGTGTCATTATATGTGATTTCTGACAGAGGGATTTATTCTTGTCACTCTTTAGGGACAAGTAAATATCATTAAAATGATTCAAAGACAAAATTATGTAAGGTTTTATGCACATATGCAGTTGTTTATGCTCCTAGGTCTACATGCCACCCTGGATTCTAAAGAATATTAATGGATTAAGTAACTTACATACTTGCCAGTTTAGTCATGAGGAACCATTTTGAAAGCCATATAATCATAAAACTTACTTATTTTACAGTAAATAAGAAACCTACACATTGGATGAATCGAATCAAATCAGCTATTTATAATCAGGTACTTCTATGTAACTCAGTTATCAGACATTTACCAAGGCAGGGAGGAGAGATATGAGTGACAAGATACCCAGCAGGTTATTCAGTTATTAAATTGCATTGTGGGGTGTTCTTTGTACGGATGGTTTAGTGAGGTGGAACTTGCACTTGGACCCTGGAACAGTCACCTTAGGTTCTAAATGTGGCTTCTTCTGAGCTGCCCATCCCCAGGGATGCCACCTAATCCCTTTAGACCATATCCTTATGCAAAAAATAATGAACATTATTAGAACCTTCTGCACAGGGTTGTTAGAAAGATTACATCATAAATGCATGTACTATCCTGGCACAGTGCCTGACCCTTAGAATTCCACACTGGAAGGACAGCTGTCAACCATATGGATTCAGGTCAGTTTCAACCTTCCCACTTAATCCCCTGAAGGACTCTCTGCTCCTGCTTCCCTTTGAATGGTTCCTCCAAGTCTTGTTACACCCAATTTTAAATGGAGTAGTAGAAAGCACAAAACAAAAAGGTGTTGATAACCTCTTAGCATTTAAATGATGTTTTCCCTGAAAATGGAACTGGGGGAAATGGAGTATCCTAAGGAAAGAATATGTAGAAAGTTATATACATAATTACATAATTATATGCACATAATTAGACATATTATTACTATTTTGTTTTTGGTCTGGAGCCTTACACGAAACAACAGTCTCATTCCCCATAGGTTGTGTGAAGCTCATGATGGTGTCATCCATGAGGCCCTTCAGTGCCCTTCAAAGGAACACTTACCTGACAATTCTTTAGAAAGGGGCTGGTTCCTTCGATTTTAGGTAAAAAACAACACATCTTATCAACCTTCCATTTAGGCAATACAAAACTCAGGATCATGTGTGTCCACTCAGTCATACTGTGTTCCCATCATGACCTCTGTTCATGTGTGACCTTCTCAGTCACACTGTGTTCCCGCCGTGGCCTCTGCTCACGTGTGACCCTCTCAGTCACACTGTGTTCCTGCTGTGACTTTTGTTCATGTGTGACCCTGTCAGTCACACTGTGTTCCCGTCATGACCTCTGTTCACTTGTGACCCTCTCAGTCACACTGTGTTCCTGCTGTGACCTTTGTTCATGTGTGACCCTCTCAGTCACACTGGGTTCCTGCCATGACCTCTGTTCACATGTGACCCT
>NW_003852509.1:2082100-2103422 GCF_000181295.1 Otolemur garnettii
CCCTCTCAGTCACACTGTGTTCCCGCCGTGACCTCTGCTCACGTGTGGCCCTCTCAGTCACACTGAGTTCCCGCAGTGACCTCTGCTCACGTGTGGCCCTCTCAGTCACACTGAGTTCCCGCCATGACCTCTGCTCACGTGTGGCCCTCTCAGTCACTCTGTGTTCCCACCGTGACATTTGTTTGTTGCTATTGTGATTCTTCGTCTCTTGCCCTTTCTTGTTTTATTTTTTTCATGTTTCCCCATTTAAATTGTTTTGGCATTGGCACCTTATCCTGCATAGTATGCAATATAAAATATTTAGAATTTATCATTCCATTAGAGTTTCAGATTTGGGTCATTTTTGCTCATACAATCACAGTAGCTATTCTACTCTTGTTGTCTACAGAGTACTTAGAAAAAGATGGAAAATATAGAGTTGTTTATTATCTATTTACTGAATTATTGAAGTGTCTATCAATTAATTAATATAAGAAAATATCCTTGCTGGGAAATCCCTTCCAGCTCCTTGGACTTAGTATTTCATCTTGGGAATGATAAAACTAGAACACAGAACAAGAAACTGGGGTGATCCCAAATGTTAGCCCAACTGCTTTGATTTCATGCTCTTTGTCATCCAAGGAATGTCACCTCGACAAGAGAAGTATGACAGTATTTTTCAGAGTTCAATCAAATAAGATTCATAGGGTTTAACTTGGGATACATTTTAACATGTTAATTTTAAACAAACTAGAACCTTCTAGTTCCTAGACGTTCAGGAAGCAACCTCTGCTCCACCCAGAAGCTGAACATCATTCTCCAACGCATCACAGTCTGACTCCGTATTTTCCACCCTCTGGAACACAGACTTACTAAGTAAATACATTAATTCATAAGGGAAAACACATTGTTTCAGACTTAACTTTATAAATGCCTGGGGTAATCTCAGTTCCTCAGAGATGTGAAGGCATTGTTTATTAAGTGATAATTAAAAACATATTTGGGTGATTGCTAGAGATAATGAACTATTAACAGTATAAACTGGCTCGGCACCCATAGCACAGTGGTTACACCGCCAGCCACATGCACTGAGGCTGGTGGGTTTGAACCCAGCCCAGGCCAACTAAACAACGATAACAACTGCAACAGAAAATATCCAGGCACTGTGGCGGGTGCCTGTAGTCCCTGCTTCTTGGGAGGCTGAGGCAAAAGGATCACTTAAACCCCAGAGTTTGAGGTTGCTGTGAGCTGGGACACCATGGCACTCTACTGAGGGTGACATAGTGAGACTATGTCTCAAAAACAAACAAAAAAAAAAGAACCAGTATAAACTTACCACACATTTCTTACCTTGATGAGAGAGAAAATTAGTCTTAACATGCCACTGTTGATTCTGGAAATTCCACAATCAATCACTCTGAATAATAAATCATATTCTTTTCTTTTTTTTTCTTTCTTTTTGTTTTTTACTTTCTTGTCTCCCATATTCAATCCATTGGCAAATCTTGTCAGCTCTGCCCTCAAAGCAGATCCAGAAATGCCCACTTCCCATGGCCTCTGCCACACTCTGTGTTCAGCCACCACAGTGGGTCATCTGGGTCACAGCAGTGGTCCTGATGCATCTCCTCACTGTGCCCCAGACCTCCTCAGCTGGTGGCACACGGAGGGGCACTTCCACCTCTGAAATCAGGCCACAGAACTCCTTGGCTGAGAACACTGCATGGCCTTCCATCCATCTCCCTGGGGCAGAAGCCACACTCCTCACTGTGGCTACTCAGTCCCCAGGAGCTGGTCTTTGATCCCACCCTCTCCCTGCCTCATGCCAGCTACAGTGGCTCCTGGCTATTCTGTTTGTATGTACCAAGTACAGCCTCCTCTCAGGGTATTCACGGGGAACTCCCTTCTCCTCCCTCACTGTCCCTGGGGTTCCTGTCACCTGTCCCTTACCACTGATGTTCTCTGAGCCCTCTGTAGAGCCGTCTCGGCAATCACCATCTGCTTCACTCCCTAACCCCTGGACACTCTGATATGCATATAATATAATAATACATATATTATCTTTCATAATTTTTACTTATGATCGGGGTGTTTTCCCATTATCTACTTCGCCTACTCTTGTTGACACTAGAATTTAAGCTTCTTGATTGCAAGGATCCTGACTCTAATGTTCACCAATCTCCTAGGGCTTAAAACATGCTTGAAACTCTGCATGAATGTATACAGTGATGATTTAATAAAAAAAAGAAGAACTTAAAAAAATGCTTGAAACATAATAAGCACACAATAAATATTGCTAGAGTGAATGAATAAATGTAAGGATAGATAAGAATAATGAGTCCATTAAACATTCTATCCTCAGACTGTACCACTGGGTTTCTTTACAGTGCTAATGACATAAATTTAACTTGCATCTTAGCAAGTCCAGAACAAATATGCATTATATGCCAAAAACCTACTTTCTCCAGTGAAATGAAGCAATGCTAATATAATGAAGAGATATTTCAGGGTCGGAAATTTTGTGAGTTTCATTTTAATTAAAGCATCATATTCTGGATTTTTAAATTTGGGGGGTGGGGAGATGCTCCTGTTTTCTTTATGACAATTTCAGATCTTACTAGACCTCCAATTTGTAAATTGGGGGATAGATCAACAACATGTTTTCGTGCACAGAAGCCGTCTGAGAGACCAGAACACTCCGCGTCTTGGTTCACGGCCGCCCTCTGCACATATCTGCCTCCTCCTTGCTAATTTCAAGAGACTCTCCAGCCTCACCTGGGCCCTGGGAGAGCCGCACTGTTTTGGCAGCTGACAGCCTGCTGCCCTTGGCCACCTTCCTCTGGCCTGTGTTCATCCGCACGGAGAAGCTAGAGAGGCGAGGGCTTGGCAGGGAGGAGGTTGTCATCACAGCGGGCAGAGCAGCCCCAACGCCGCTGTGAGCCGGGCCGGCCAGAGACAGCAAGGGCAGCCCCGCCGGCGCGAGGACAAGGCGCTTCATTGCTCTCTCTGTCTCCTGGACTATTTCTTTCCCAGTCCATGAAGAAATCATTTTTTAAAAGACTGTGTTTCTAAGACACAGACTCTTGACTGAAGTTCACTTTTATTTCCAGCTGAAGCAGTTTCTCCTCCCAACTCTCAGACGTGCGAGGCCTGCTGAGTTGAGTACAGTGCCAGGTGATGGCTGCGTGTCCTGCCGCTCAGGAGCTCGGCATTAGTGTGAATTAATACTGCGAGTCATTTTAGCATGATCAATTGTGAATGTGAGATACGGCCTCCCAAGGCCGCCTCCTTCTACGCTTCCAAAATAGAAGCAGACTCCGAGGTGCCTGTCGGCTTGGTGTCTGAACTCCATACTTCATCAGGCCCGGTTCGGCCACCGGCTCCGCCCCAGCCCTTGTCAGACACGTTCCCGGGGTGAGCATATTTCCATCTCGCAGCTTAGGTATCAGGAGTATTCCAAATGCCTCCACTCGAGCTTCATTTGGCTGGAATGTGACAAGAGCGATTAAAACATGAGCCCCTCACCATCACAACTCACCTGCCAATGTTTGAGAGAAGTGGTGAGGTTGGAACAGCAGTGTGACTTGGCTCCTAAATTTACAAGGCTCATATCTTGGAGACCAGAGAAGTAATTTTTTAATCTTTTTATGCATTCTAGAAATGAGAGTCTAAGTGTATATTAGAGAATTATGATACATTTTTATTTTTATTTTTTTGCAGTTTGTTTATTTTTTTGGCCTGGCCAGGTTTGAACCTGCCACCTCCAGTATATGGGGCCGGTGCCCTACTCCTTTGAGCCACAGGTGCTGCCCGAGAATTATGATACATTTTTTAAAAGTAAATAAAAGGCTTGGTGCAGTGGCTTACACCTGTAATCCTAGTACTGTGGGAGGCCAAAGCAGGTGGATCACCTGAGCTCACAGTTTCAAAACCAGCCTGAGCCAGATGGAGGCCTTGTCTCTAAAAATAGCTGGATGTTGTGGCCAGCACCTGTAGTCTCAGCTACTTGGGAGGTTGAGGCAAGAGAATCCCTTGAGCCCAAGAGTTTGAGCTTGCTGTGAGCTATGATACCATGGCATTCTACCTAGGGAGACAAAGTGGTGAGACTCTGTCTCAAAAAAAAAAAAAAAAAAAAAAAGTAAATAAAAGCAGAATGTACTAGAAAATATCATGGTTTGATTTAATTTCTATGTGCCTCCCACCTTCTTTTGTGAGGGGATAATTATTCCATTTGTAATTACAGTTTTTCTGCTTCAGCTTTCCCAGCGAATAAGGTGTATTCTGAGCAGGGTGTAAAGTTAAGAAGAATTGCCCCAGTCGGGCCACCCTGGGGGACACGGCAGGCTCATTGTCTGTTCAGCTCTGTCTGTCTTCCCATTCTTGAGCAACCTACCGAGGTTTACGGGACTCCACCACTGTTTGTTTTCAGAGATGAGTGTTCAGTTGGAACCCAAATGTGTGAACTGCAAAGCTGTTGGGACTAGTTCCTCCTTCTCTTCAGTAAAGACCTAACCTAATGCTTCCCTTGGTCACAGATGTCTTACTGCAGTGGGGCTTCCCCATGCAAAGCCAAGGGAGCACAGGTTACAGCTGCTGGTGCTTGTGGCTGACAGTGGACGTCCTGGAGTCCCACATGCACCCTGATCCCATTTTTGTCATATCTGTAAGGACTTCTAGAAAGCTCGCTGTAAGAGCCTATCATTGGTCACAGAGAATTCATCCAGGTCCATCCGTTAAGAGAGTTGGTGACAGCTCTGTGGAGATTCCTCCTTCTCCTCCTCCTGCTTCCTCCTCCTCCTTCCTTATTGGAAGATAAACTCCACTGGGCTAACATTTGTCCTGCTTGTAAATTTAACCTGTTTGTGGTTATTGTCTTATATTCAAATTGTATTTGAAATTTCTCTCTTTTTTTGAGAATTGTGATCAGAAGACATGCTATTTATTTCAGTGATTTTTAAAAAAATATATATTTACACAAGTAAATTCCACATTAGCTTGGCAGGACTTAGGTAGGACTTTCAGTGGCCAGGGACAAACACTATGGCTTAAGTGTTCTGGACAGTGATGCAGGAAGTCTCATTCCTTCCTGGAGTAGACCTCAAGGACAAATTACATCTCTGACACATGCCAGCATAACTAGGAAGCCCAAAATCAGAGACAACAACGGAAAAGAATATCTTATGCATAAATACTACTGTTAAACACATGTACAGGGTGGCCACCCTGTATTATTATCAATTCTAAATAAGAGACATAATTTGGAAGGACAGTAAACAGATTGATTAAATTTCGATCACATTTCATTCTGAGACATATAACTTTAGTTTCATTTTTAATCAGGGTGTAAGCTAAGTTTTCTGTTGACAAATGGAAAATACAGAAAAAAATTTAAATGTTTTCACTTACAATTTTTATGATCATCACCAAGTTAGAAGCTGCTAACCACAAGCTGAAATGAACCCGGGTAAGCTCGTGAACTTGATTATTCCTCTGTTCTGTGGTTACAAGTGTTACTCTCAACAAAGAGTACCACGTACATATAAGAACATTTAATAGAGAGTCCCATTTTGTTTCATAAAACATCAGCATCTTGTATTCATTGGACTTTATTTCTGTGTTATTTGTGACAAAGTTGTTAGTTAATTAAAGTTAGATGATGTAGGAGCAGAGTATTCGTGCCTACCTTTCTGATAATATGAAGACTCTGAGTTAACTGTTGAAGAACTAAATTTGGAACTAGACATAAGTGGAAGAAGAAGAATAAAGATCATTTATCTGTGACCCAATGTTAACAACTGTCAGTAAACTGACATACATCTTTGAAGTTTCTATATAAAATAATTTACTTAATAAAAAGATTAGAACATATGTCACATTGTAACTTAGAAGTATGTATAAATTTATATTAGTTATTATTCATTTAGAAAATATAGTCACATCCAAAATTCCCCAAAGCAGAACTTATAAATTAAAAGATCATTCTTTCACAAGATATTTAAAATTTGTGTTTTGTTCTTTAAAACATTGGAAATTGTTGTGTTTCATTCTAACTTCACTGGTAACCAAAAGCATCTTAAATCTTCTAACAAGACCTCCTGATTAGCACACTAGCCAACATTTAGAAAAGAAAGAAAATCACAATTTTGAATGTGACAGATAACCCATATCATTTTGTGGTGATTTTACTGAGATGATCATATTCACTTTACTTTCATATATTGGCACTAAATATTTTGCAAACTAACTAAAAGGGATTATGAGGTCACTTAAGAGTTTTTCTTTCTTTTTTTTTTCTTTTGAGTTACTCATGGAACTTCTTTTTTATAAGGATTAATAGCATTTCTTACTATTTATGTAATGTATCCAAAGATCAAACTTGTTAACTTATATGCAATTTGAATACCTCCTAACATTCAAAATGGTGAAGGTTTACCACATTAGTAAATAAGTTTAATGCATATGGTTTTTATATTTTTAAAAGTTGCTAAGTTGGATTTTTTTTTATAAGGCATTGATTGAAATGTAAAAGAAACTAAGAGTATAAAACGTGTGGTAAGGGTAGTTCAACAAAGGAAAATTTTCTTTTATTGTTCTGGGGTATAAAAGCAAATGACTAGAATTGATACTTCCTTAAATTCATCAGGATAAAAATGTATTCATAGAAACTTTGAGCCCAAAAGTACTAATTTTCATTTATTTATTAATCATTGGTAGTTAGAATTATGTTTGGTTTGCTATTTAAAATTTCAGGGGGGAGGAGGCAAGATGGCCAACTGGAGCCAGCTTTCCACAGAGGCTCCCATTCAAAAGGAGAGTTAAAGGACAGAAGTGTATCACGTAGGCTGATGGTTTGAAGCTGAGCCAAGAGAGAATATTGAAGAGCACACATCAACCCTGCTGAGGGGAGCTGTGACTCCAGGGAAACAAGCACTAGGTACAAAACCCATCGCAAAGCCGAAGGGAGTCCCCTCCCCCATGAGAACAAGCAAGTGAAGTTCAGATCTCTTCTTTTTCTATTCCACGGGATAGAGCCGCTAACCCCAGATCTCCTTCCCCAGAGAGGACCCACTAGTGTGCCATGGCACTCTCCTGCCAGTCACAAAACTAAACATATACTCTACCCACAATTCTGAACTCCCAGCGGTCTCCTCCAATCCCATGCAGAAGTCTGGAAGCCTGTCCCCCACAGAGTCCAGAACCTTGGGCATTTTCTCGAGAAGTGTGAACAAGGTGTGGACTGTTACAAGTCTGTGCTGAATCAGCAGCCCAGGTATAAAGCGGGGACTGTGGTGCGAGGAAGCCATATGGGA
This sequence comes from Otolemur garnettii, assembly GCF_000181295.1. Taxonomy (NCBI): domain Eukaryota; kingdom Metazoa; phylum Chordata; class Mammalia; order Primates; family Galagidae; genus Otolemur; species Otolemur garnettii. The sequence goes on from NW_003852509.1 coordinate 2,089,387, forward strand.
GAGGGAGAAACGGTGCCTTGTGGCATAGCACAACAGAAGCAGTGGTGGCAGAGGAGGGAAAAATAGGGCTCACACCACTGGTGATATTATGGAAAAACACTTCCCATCTCTCTTAGCAACCAGAGGAAGCCGGGCCTCTACTCTGGTGGCAGCCACAGAAATATAGGCCTCATAAGCAAGGGGTATGCCTGAGGCAGTACCTGCCTGGTGAGGCGTGGTGGGGCCTGAGACTAGAATACAGACATGAAAAGGTGGCATACTCCCAGGGCGGGACTGAGTCAGAATTGCTGCTTTTGTGAGCCCAAGCTGCACCTGGCTCCAATTGGAGCATAGCTGGGACAAAAGCAGGTGTGGCAGCAGCATCAGCTCAAAGAGGGGAAGGAACTGAGAGCCCTTTCTGAGCGCTAACCATGACTGCCCCAACACAGAGTTAACTGGAGACAGAGACGTCAGCTCCGAGAGAATTGGCACAATGTCCGTAGCACAGGGTGGGGCTGAGTCACAGTTTCTATGAACTTAAACACCACCTGGCCCAGAGTGGAATACAGCCAGGACAGAAATACAAGTTCCACGAGAATATAAGTGGCAGCAACATCAATGTGGGGCAGGGCTGGAATTGAGTGACAGTCCCCAGTTTCCTTTAAACACCCGAGGTAGTCAGGCTTCAACTCCCCCTTCCAACTGGTAGCAGAGTGTGGTAGTCTGGCTGAAGAGACATAGATCTCCCTGTAACTCAAGGAGGTACAAAGCCCTGGCATGTCTGCTCATTGGATGGAACTAGGCCACAGCTCTGTGGGGTTACCAGTGACTGGGTGTGACAGAGGGGAAAAGTGGAGATGGAGGCATCAACCTCCTGAGACTAACTCATTTGCTGGGTGGGCTCTTCTGACTCCATGGAGAACTGGAGTGAGCCACACTCAAGCTGCCAGAAGGCCCCTGCTATCTAGGTACTGGAGACATTTTGAACTCTCCCACTTGAGACTTGATTCTGACTGGGACAATTGATTTGGAACTCTTGACCTGGGCCAGTCACCCGAGGACTATCCAATGTGGTACCCTGGGTGGGTTGTTGTGGGAAGGTTTGATTTTCCTTTTCCATTTGTTGCCTGTGTGGGACAGGGTGTCTTAGTTACTTGTGTTTCTCCAGAGCTGAGACTTTAGCCCAGAGTTACTGATTCACTAGGATTGGACAGAGACTAGCTTAATATAAGACAGAGCTACCTAGCCCCACCACAACAAGCAGGTCCCCAGTGTCTCAGGCTGTTGTACTGTACAGGTCCTTTGGAAAGCTGTAGGGGGAAAGTGGCCATCACCAGTCCCAGCTCTTGGGGAAAAGGCTGGTTAATCACAACTCCAGGATCCCCCAATCAAATTTCCTCTTACCTCCTCATCTAGCCAAAAGGTGAAAAACAATCATGGGTCAGAATCAGTGGAAATACTTTGGCAACATGAATAATCAGAGAAGATCCACATCCCCAAGGAATGACAAGGTGGACATACCAAAAGATCCCATTCATAAACACATGGCTGAGATGTCAGAAACCAAGTTGAGAATTTGGAGGGCCAATAACATTAACTGAATGGAAATAAAGTTGGAATTAGAAATTCTAGGAAGAATTCAAAAGTTGTCTCAAGAATTCAATTAATTCAAAGACAAAATCACCAAGGATTTTGACATATTGAGAAAAGAATTTGCAGGCCTCTAAGATATGAGAAATACAGTAGAATCCCTCACTAACAGAATGGAGCAGGCAGAAGAAAGGATTTCTGACACTGAAGACAAAGCTTTTGAATGCTCCCAAAAGTTCAAAGAGGAAGTGAAGAACAAAAACAGATTATTCTCTCAGACAGCTTTGGGATAATTCAAAAAAAAAAAAAAACTATTCACCTTAGAGTAATTCCTGAAGGTGATGAGGTTGCTTTGAAAGGGTCAGAGGCTCTACTCCAAGAGATAATCGAGGAGAATGTCCCAAACATGGCAAGAGATTCTGAAATTCAGATAGCAGAATATTTCAAAACCCCAGCATGATTCAATCCAACTAAAGCATCTCCCAGACACATGATAATTAACTTTGCCAAAGTTAATATGAAGGAGAAAATTCTGCAAGCATCCAGACATAAGCAAACCATAACCTACAATGGGAAGAATATTAGAATAACTGCTGATCTCTCTGCTGAAACTTTTCCAGCTGAATGAGGGTGGTCATTGACCTGTATCCTCCTAAAACAAAATAACTTTTAACCCAGGATTCTGTATCCAGCTAAACTGAGTTTCATGTATGATGGACAAATTAAATACTTTAATGACATTCACATGTTGAAGAAATTTGCCATAATTAAACCAGCTCTCCAAGATATTCTTAGATTTATTCTCCATAATGACCAGTGCAACTCTCCACCACAAAAGTAAACTCACTCAGAAACTTTGGATAAAATTCAAACTTCCACAGTGGTGAAAGGATTAAAAATGTCCACTGGACTTTTGAAAAACTCGATACCCAAAATTCTACCAGGCTTATCAATATTCTCAATTAATGTGAATGGCTTAAATTGTCCTCTAAAGAGTCACTGGTTGGCTGACTGGATACAAAAACTCAGGCCAGACATCTGCTGCATACAAGAATCTTATTTTACCTTTAAAGATAAGTATAGACTCAGGGTAAAGGGATGTTCATCTATAATTTAAGCAAATGGAAATCAGAAAAATGCAGGTGTTGCGATTTTATTCGCAGATACAATAGGCTTTAAACCAACAAAAGAAAGGAAAGATATGGATGGTCACTTCGTATTTGTTAAGGGTAACACTCAACATTATGAGATTTCAATTATTAACATTTATGCACCCAAACAGAATGCACCTTAATTTATAAGAGAGACTCTAACAGACATGAGAAACTTGATTTCCTCCAGCATTATAATAATCAGACATTATAATATCCCTTTGGCAGTGTTGGATAGATTCTCCAATTATAAACTCAATAAATTTTAAACATAAACAAAACCATTCAACAACGAGATTAAACAGGCATCTACAGAACATTTCATCCTAATCAAACTGAATACACATTCTTCTCATCAGCCCATGGTACATCGTACATCCTCAAAAATTGATCACATCTCAGGTCTCAGAAGTCTAACCTCAGCAAATTTAAAAGAATAGAAATTATACCTTGCATCTTATCAGACCATCATGGAATAGAAGTTGAATTCAGTAACAGTAGGAATCTGCATACTCATGTAAAAACATAGAAACTAAATAACCTTATTCTGAATGACCCCTAGGTCATATGTGAGATAAAGAAGGAAATTATGAAATTGTTGGAACAAAATGATATGAAGACACAAATTATGAGAACATCTGTGACACTGCAAAGGAAGTCCTAAGAGGGAAATTTATAGCACTACAAGCCTTCCTAAAGAGAACAGAAAGAGAGGAACTTAAAAACCTAACAGGAAATCTCAAGCAACTGGAAAAGGAAGAACATTTCCATCCCAAAGCCAGCAGAAGAAAAGAAATAACCAAAATTAGAGCAATATTAAATAAAATTGAAAAAAAAGGATTATGCCACAGATCAATAAATCAAAAATTTGGATTTTTGAAAAGGTCAAGGAAAGGTTTCCCATTGTCTCCACTGTTTTTTAACATTGTAATCGAAGTCTTAGCCATCACAATCAGGCAAGAGAAGGTGATCAAGGGTATCCATATAGGGTCAGAGGAGATCAAACTTTCACTCTTCACAGAAGATATGATAGTATATCTGGAAAACACCAGGGACTGAGCTACAAAACTCTTAGAAGAGATCAAGGAACACAGCAGTGTCTCAGGTTACAGAATCTATACTCACAAATCAGTAGCCTTTATATACACTAACAAAAGTCAAGCTGAAAAAACAGTCAAGGACTCTATTCCTTTTACAGTAGTGCCAAAGAAGATGAAATATTTGGGAGTTTACCTAACAAAGGGCATGAAAGATCTCTATAAGGAGAACTATGAAACTCTAGGAAAAGAAATAGTTGAAGATGTTAACAAATGAAAAAACATACCATGCTCATGGCAGGGAAGAATCAACATTATTAAAATGTCCATGCTACCCAAAGCAATATACAATTTTAATGCAATCCCTATTAAAGCACCTCTGTCATACTTTAAAGACCTTGAAAAAATAATACTTCATTTTCTATGGAATCAGAAGAAATCTTGAATAGCCAAGACATTACTTAGAAATAAAAAAAACAAAGCAGGAAAAATCATGCCACCAGACCTAAGACTATACTATAAATTGATAGTGATCAAAACAGCATGGTACTAGCACAAATATAGAGAGGTAGATGTATGGAACAGAACAGAGAACCAAGAGATGAACCCAGCTTCTTACCATCATTTGATCTTCAATAAGCCAATCAAAAACATTCCCTGGGGAAAAGATTCCCTATTTAACAAATGGTGCTGGGTGAACTGGCTGGCGACCTGTAGAAGACTGAAACTGGACTCACACCTTTCACCATTAAGAAGAACAGACTCTCAATGGATTAAAGATTTAAACTTAAGACATGAAACTATAAAAATCCTAGAAGAAATTGCAGGGAAAACACTTGAAGACATCAGCCTTGGAGAATATTTTATGAGGAGAACCCTCCAGGCAATTGAAGCAACACCAAAAATACACTACTGGTATCTGATCAAACTAAAAATCTTCTGCACAGCCAAGAGCACAGTAAGTAAAGCAAGCTGACAGCCATCAGAATGATATGTGTGTTATGTCTCTGAAAAAGATTTAATAACCAGAATCCACAGAGAACTCAAATGTATTAGCAAGAAAAGAACAACTGAAACTGATCCTGTTTCAGTGTGGGCAAGGGATTTGAAGAGAAACTTCTCTGAGAGACAGGTGCATGGCCTACAGACATATGAAAAAATGCTCATCATCCTTAATCAACAGAGAAATAAATGCAAAACAAAACCACTTTGAGATATCATCTAACTCCAGTAAGATTAGCCCACATCACAAAATCCCCAAACCAGAGATGTTGGCATGGATGTAGAGCAAAGGGAACCTTTCTGCACTGCTGGTGGGAATGCAAACTAATACGTTCCTTTTAGAAAGATGTTTGGAGATCACTTCAGGATCTAAAAATAGACCTGCTATTCTTTCCTTCAATTCCTTATCCCGAAGACAAGAAATAACTTTATAACAAAGATGTCTGCACCAGAATGTTTATTGCAGCCCAATTCATAATCGCTAAGTCATGGAAGAAGTCCCAAACCCCATGAATGGATTAATAAATTCTGGCATATGTACACCATGGAATATTATGCAACCGTAAAAAAGATGAATACTTTATCTCTTTTATGTTTACATGAATGGAACTGGAACATATTCCTGATATTCTTCTTAGTAAAGTATCTCAAGAATGGAAGAAAAAGCATCCAATGTACTCAGCCCTACTATGAAACCAATTTATAAACACCCACACTCCCATATAAAAGCTATAACCCAACTACAGCCCAAGATAAAGGGGAAAGAGGAGGGGGAGGAGGATGAGTGGAGGGCGGGTAATTGGTGGGACCACACCTATGGTGCATTTTACAATGGTACATGTTAAATCTACTAAGTGTAGAATACAAATATCTTAACACAATAACTAAGAAAATTCAGTGAAGGCTATGTTAACCAGTTTGATGAAAGTATTTCAAATTGTATGTAAAACCAGAACATTATACCCCATAATTGCTTTAATGTACACGGCTATGATTTAATGAAAAAAGGAATTTGAATTGAAGAATCAATAATGGTTAACTATTAAAAAATATAGTTTTTACTAAAGTAAATAAAAAATATTTGAATATAATAGTGTCACATACTTTAACATCTATTTTATATTTCTCATATTAGATTAAAATGGAGCCTTCATTCTGTTACTTATTAATATGATAAACTACAATGGTAGTTAAAAGGCATCAATTAAAAACTTTTAGTATAGATTTTTTTGTTCTTGTGTTGTCCTTGTGGGTCACAACACCGACAGAATTCAGACAATTAAATGACGCCTAACAAAATATTTTCCACTTGTTCTACAAAAAAACAAAATAAGCCTTTCAAACTTTTTGAGTTTTGTACGAGTTCCTTTACTTGTGAATGTATTGATGATTTGTATTTCTTGTTTCAATGACTGTTGAAGTAATTAACAAATACTTTCTTAATGTCTACAATTTTATGATCTGCATGTACAAGACATACTAGCCCTGGCTGGTCATATTCAATAAGGTCTCGACTCTGCTCCTCAAAACTATTTCAGGACTGTGTTTCCGTGTCTTATACCCGATATCTGCAGGTTAATAGTCAATTCCTCCCAGCAGTAGAAGCATTGATTTCAACTGCCTTATCTATTATTTGTTTGTGATGTTGGTGGCTCACTTGTGCAGAGTCCCTCCCCATAAAACATCCCCCAAGGACACCAATTTTCAATGACATAGGGTGGAAATGCAGTGCCTCCAGGAGAGAAAGAAGGGAATTAATTTTTTGCATTAAGCTAGTTCACCTTAGGGAACTGGGGGAACAGAACTGCCATCTTCCTGAGGCTCTTATCTCAGTAAATGCAATTGGCAACTTGGCTAATACATCCTTTATCTGTATTCAGACTTCTTTGGGAATGCCTGCTAGCAAATGTCATTTGGAAGGTAAAGATAACAATTTTCAGAGAGAACAATTGCTTGCTCTGAAGAGCTTTGCCCTCACACCTTCGCTCAGTAGATTACTTCTCCTTCACACTGTGGTTCCAGACTGTGCCCCGCTCCATCTAGCTTCTGAGCCGGGATCCGGTGACAGAGCCACCTCGACCCACCACTCACTATTCTCACCTGGGACGTGCCCGTTCTTGAGACATAGGAAAAGAGAAGATGAATTAGCAGAAACTCCCACTGTCTCTCGTAGTTTCTGCTCAGCCATGGATAAGTGAAGGAGGTTTACTTGTGTTCCATGTGGTCAAATTTAATGGGGAAAATATTTTTTTTCCTCCGGCTACAGGGAGTCCTTGTAAGTTATAAGAAAATGAGCTCAGACCCTCTTATAGGCAAGGGTGTGGAGAAATAATTGCAAAAAGTGTTCACTGTCCCACACTTTCTTGTCCACAAATGTCGAGGTGGAAAGTATTGAGCTTTTAATTTTGAAATACCAAATTCTTAATGCTATTTCTTATCAGCTTTGGGAGCATAGAATGTCATTTAATCTCCGTCCCCCCACCCTGTGCTCTTCTTTAATATCACACCTGTCCTACCAACTCAACAGGGTTCTGGACCAAATGAGATCGTGCTTTGAAAGTGCATCTGAGACCGTGAAGAACTCTCCAAAGACAAATTATAAAAATGTCAGTAGTAATGGACGCTCCCAGACATCCCCATGGATGTCCACTTTACCTGCCCTGTATAAAATGAGTGTCAAGACGAGGGTTGCTGCCTCTCCCCCACCCAGAACAATTTAAAGAACATGGATGTCCATTCTTACAAGAGGGAGAACAGACTCTTGAGTTTGAAGCCTGTGCCAACTCCCACGGCGCCCGGAACCCTTCCTTTCCCCCTGCTCTTCAGTCCTGTTCTCTTGCTTTTTATCTAATTAAAAGGGCAATTTCTTTAGGCTGCATTTATATAGTACACTATTTTTTCTTTTTGGTAAGATAACTTTCTCAAAAATCAATATTCAGTCATGACCATAAAGAATATTTTTGCTTAAAAGTATCATCGTTCAGACATCAAAATTGAGAGAATTTTTTTGCCCAAAGTTTCAGGGTACTAATAATTTATCCTCATAAATTATTTTCCATAAAGAGGAAATACAAATATGGCTTCATTCCTCTTGCCTTTTACAAGTAGAAAATAAGGCCACTCGTCCATTTCGGTGAAATAGTTTGCCAATTCCTCAGTTAAGTGTCCATGGAACCGCTTCTCAAGTGTTTTTGTCTCAGCGCACACTTGAACCAATAGTTAAACTTCCTCAACACACTGAAATTATGTTGATTAAAAAAAAGAGTAAAAAAGAAGAACACATTGTGCTTTTAACTTCTTTCAATGATAATTTAAGTAATGATCTTTAAAAATTTGTGGGGCACGCCTAAGATCACCTCATGACACAGTAGCTGGAAATCACTGGCCTACGGTAATCTTTGTTACTCAGTTTGGTAAATGTATGGTTTGAAGTTAAATTCACACAAGAACATTTTATTTTATTTTTTTAGGCTTGAAAGCACATCAAAAAATTGTTACAATCATCTGTATTTAGTTCTAATCTACATACTAAAATGCATAAATAGGTGTTTGTCATATTATATCTCTTAATATAATTTAGGACAAGGCCTGGGTGATCAGCTGAAGTTATTTCTGAAAGAGATGTGACCGTCTCTGGCTGTGTGTTCAGATGCATATTAACAGCTCTATGTTTAGACTTCAAGTTGTGATGAACCTACGGCTAAGTCTACATCTCTACCCATCACAGTATCTTCTACAGAATATTCAAGGTCATCCCAGACGTCAAATCTAGCTGGTAGAATTGAAAAGGATGGAGGTGGAGTGTTATGAGAGACATTTCTCCCAGCCGTTGAGGGAGTGTGTCAGACGCGTGCACCCAGGTTCATTCTGGGCAACGCAACTCAACCACCTGGGCAGGACATGCTGAGAACCCCACACCCACTGAGGCTGCCACACACCAGTCATAGAATATAAACAGTTCCGACTATCACTGAACGCGCAGTGGTCTTTGCTACAAGAGTAGCACGTGTGAAGGTGTGAATCTACAGGAGACGGAGTACAGGGTGTAGGGTCCACATGTCCCTGGTGTGTGCCCCTCAGTCTCCATGTACCCACCTGCACTGCGGGATCGTGTCACTTGGAGCAGTTGTGAAGATAATTTACACGTGTGGAAAAATGCAGTGATGAATACTTGCCTTATCTGTCCACTCTCATGGTGGCAAGCAGAGAGTCCCCATGCGGACTTGGCTATGGGAAGATGTGGGCTGTCTGGACATGAGATGTTGGCAGTAATGCAGGTTGTACGGTGTGGTGACCACAAGATTTAGAGTGAGACCCTGAGTGTGGGTGTCTGTGTGAAGATCACTCGATGGGAAGACATCAAGGAATGGGGAGTTTAGGACGGAACGGAAACTCCACATATGTACTGTAGTATCTGGGAAGGAGAACGGGAGCTCTAACAGAAACAGGAATTTTCATGGAAACTGATGGAAATGGGAAAAGAATGATATTTGTTGGGTATTTCTTTTAAAGAGGTGTGGCTCACTGTGTTGCCCGAGCTGGCCTCCCACTTCTGGACTCAGTTCTCCTGCCCCGGCCTCCAGGTAGCTGGGACTGCAGGCCACACTCACGGCTTTGCTGGGTGCTGTCAATGACATTGATGGTGCACATCTACTGAGGTCCCTGAGCAAGTCCTGGGAGACGCGGGTGCAGTAAACAAACAAAGCAAACACAGCCATTCCTATCGAGGTGTCCTGGACGCTGGGGAGTGAGGACGGTGCTGCCAGGCCTTTCCTTCATCACCAACAAGGTGTGAAGATTTATCAGATGTTTGGATGGATGTAAAGGAAATGAACACAGGAAGAAACAAAAACTGGAGAAATTGCCAAATCAGTGTGATTATCCTTGACTTAGGATTCGCGGATTTTCCCTGTGTTGATTCCCTCCCTTCTATCTCTCATATTCTACCTTCTGTCTCTGAGTTACAGAGTCATAACCAGCTCAGTCCAATCTGAGTGTGTTTCTATGTCCCTACGAGTTAGAATGTTAGAATAATTAATAGGATTCTTTTACTGTAACAAACTGAGGGCTGCCAAAATTTGAATTCCTCAAGCAAAAACAAAAGCCACCCCTACATCTGCAGTTCTGAGCCTTGTTAATCAAGTCCAACAGTGAATCACAGTATACTCCATATACGTGTATGGGTGATATCTCATGTTTTTGGCATTTAAATCAATGAGGGCCAACCACTGAATTCAAGCGACTAGAACCATTTACATTTTTTATAATTAATTAAATTCTATTTGATATAATAAATAGTAACCAATAAATGTACTGGGCATTTAACTATTGTGCTGGGGACACATTCACAAACATCCTGTTTAGGGATATATATGTCCTGAACACACAGGTAACAATTTCAAATGGTAACTTAAACTGAGGGTTTTACACATGAAGTATTGATTAAGAGTAATACTTGAGCAATAGAGAAAAATACGGATCTTGAAGCTGAAAGGACATCTTCAAACACATGTTTGCTTCCCATTATCTATTACGGATTGAATTGTATATATTTGGGGGTCCTAACCCTTGGTAACTGAGAACATTGTGGATTCCTAACCCTTGGTAACTGAAAACATTGTGGGGTCCTAACCCTTGGTAACTGAGATGTTACCTTACCTGGAAATAACAGAAATAATCAAGTTAAAGGGAGGTCATTGGAGGGAGGTGCTAACACATTACTTCCAATCTCCTTATAAAAGGGGGAAATTTTGACCCAAAAACAGGGTCAAAGAGAAAGGATTTTGTAGCGATGAAGGATGAGTGTGATGCTTCTTCTAGTCAAGGAACATTTACAGACTACAACCAGAAGACGCAGAGAGGCAAGAAGGACCCTCACTGTGCAGGTTTTGGAGGGAACAGGTCCCTGCAAATACTGACATTTCTGCCTCCAGAATGACCAGGCAAGACGTTTGCCTAGTTCTCAACCACCCACTTTGTGAAATTTGTTACACCAACCTTAGCAAACCAAAGGCTAAATAAAATAATATAATATCAATATCACGTTATTAAACCTTCCTGAGCATGCTAACTTTTTTACAAAATCGAAACGATCTTGCACATAGCCAGGGATTGTTGGGGAGATTAAAAGAGAGCATATCTGTGTACAATTTGGTGCTTGATAAATGGATATAGTTACCAGGATATTTTTAAACTACGTTTCCGAGCTTTAAGAATCCTGGTTGTAAACAATCATGAAAATGTTTCTGCCATTGTTTTTTTTTCTTTCCATTTCCATTATGAAGCGTGATTATATATAAACTTTAAGTGCAACAAATAGTCACTGTACGAACTATTTATAATTGAAAATTAATCCGAGACTCTAAAAGCATTCTCTCTCCTTTGCACTCTCACTAAATGGCCATTCTTCTATGCTTAAGGGTGTTTCAACTGAGATGAAACAGCATGCCAAAATTGCATAATTAGCACTGAAATTATTACACTACTTTTTTTTTTTTATCATGACAATAACAAAGATTTAGCCATGCTGTAGAAGTATTTAACAAATTTGTTATGTACATGTTAAAAGGGGTAACAAATGGGCAACTCCTATGAATGCTCATGCTCCTGCAGAAATTCCATCAACCCTGCTTCCCAGGGACCACAATCTAGCACATTCCGTCTTGCTCATTCACATTCACCTCAGCGAATACCTGTTTCTTTTCATCCTGTGAGATCGGAGCGCACTTCATCCCTTAAAAGAGGAATGAGACCCAGTAACGGCACGGATGAATTACTGAAGATATCCAAGGATGAGATCACGCCAACAATGTTTAAAACTTCTCCAGCACATAGACAAAAAAAGAATTATCTAAACTTTTTTTTTTTTTTTTGAGATGGAGCTTCAAGCTATCCCCCTGGGTAGAGTGCCATGGCATCACGCTCACAGCAACCTCCAACTCCTGGGCTCAAGCGAGTCTCCTGCCTCAGCCTCCCAAGTAGCTGGGATCACAGGTGCCTGCCACAGCGCCCGGCCATTTTTTGGTTGCAGCCATCATTGTTGTTTTGGGGGGTCCGGCCTGGGGATTCGAACCCGCCACCTTAGGTGTATGTGGCTGGCGCCTTAGCTGCTTGATCCACAGGAGCCGAGCCTAAATATTTTTATAAATTTCACAAAAAAACCTGAGAAAATACAAACACGAAAGGAACCACAAACACTGATCTTACTGACCTAGAATGTGGGGGTGAATTAAAAGGTTAATATACAAGGAGATGCACGTCAGTTATAATCTAACAACTAAACAAGGGGAAATGTAATGTATTCATAGAATATAGAAAACTACATTTTTAATTAAATATAAATTTAAAAAATAGTAGGTAAAACATTATCATGCATTTCTGACTGAGTTGTATAAACACCAAATGTAAGAAAAAAAAGGATTTTTTTAAGAAACATTATGTATCATTTTAATGAAATATTTCAAAACATTCCAATCAGCACCACAACCTTTATTTTTTTGGACACAGAGTCTCACTTGGTCACACTCGGTAGAGTGCTGTGGTGTTTTACCTCATAACAGCTTGAAACTCTTGGGTTCAAGTGATCCTCTTGCCTCAGCCTCCCAAGCATCTGGGACTACAGGCGCCCACCACAACAACGTCTGGCTACTTTTAGAGACAGGGTCTCACGGTGGCTCAGGCTGGTCTTGAACCTGTGAGCTCAGGCAATCACCCGCCTTGGCCTCCCGGTGCAGGGATCACACAGGCGTGAGCCACCGTGCCTGGCAGCACCACAGTCTTTCACTGCTGTTCTGTAATAGTCTCCTGGAAATTTCAGTTAACTCAACTAGATATGAAAATATCATAAGAGATTCAATTTTATTAAAGTTCTTATTGGGATATTGAAATCCACCATGGGAGCACTATCTACACCACAGAAATTGACAAATGCTAAAATCAGGAATCTCTTAAGCCAGGAGAGCGAGTTACTGAACAGGTACCTGTGTGTACTTACTGTGAGGCGTCAATGCCGGGTCCCACAGGTGACTCAGATGTAATGCAGAAGCCCCGAGGTTGCGTCAGCCCCATCCTGGCTGCCCTGCACTGCTTACGTCCTGTTTTGCCTTCACTGTATTGCACCTGCCCGGAGCTTTGCTGGCAGCTGTCTAGTCTCTTGGCTCCTGAAGTCCCCTCCTGATATCTACCCAACCTCACTCTCCTCACCAGGGCCTGGGCCACTGTTTTCTCCTCCCCCTGCTTTGTTACACTGGATCCCATGGGATCTCCTTGTGGCTTCTGCCTCATTGCTAAAAACTCTCTACTCTATATTCTCACAACTATTTTCAAAGAATAGTTCCATTACAGTTAAGGCTGTTCCAATCTGACAGTAACTTACATTCCTATGCCATCTCCTGGTAACAGGTGAAGGCCCAGTCGCATCCTCAGTAGCTTTGGGAAGCAACCTGCACCATCTCCCTGAGGGACCCCGCACTGAGCCCGCTCTGGGCCCTGCACTCTGTCTGTAAGCAACGAAACCACCAGCCTCTTCCGGACCAATCACATCTTTTCATGACTCACAGCTTTGCCCAGGAGTTTGCACATGTCTGAAATTCTCTCCTTCCATTTCCTTCTCCATTTGGGATAATACTGAGCCTTTGTGTGTGTCCAAGCCTGGCTCACCTGGATTCTCTGTGAGTTTTTTCTGACCTTGACCAGAAAAGTCAATCCCTTCTTCCTCTGCACCCTTGGCCAACTTTGGACTTTGTATGTGGTTGCACTTCCTGGTGTTTGTATACTTTTTTATGGTAAGAGAACATCACTTATTTCTTCTTCATCTTCATTCATTAAATAGCTACCAGTAGGTTGCAAATAGTAGATACCCAATACACAGCTGAAGAGGGGATGCGATTAGGACTCAATACCTGAAATCCTGACGCAATCCCTTATGAGCTCAGAGCAGAGCATACAAGTCCCTGCAGTTTCTATTGGAGTGAAGATCACGGGTGCTACAGGAAAATGAGCTTGACCAACACCAGGGAGGGGACGGACGACCCCCTGGGACTGTGCTCTATAGGGTCACCCCTGGGAGTCTGCTCTGTAGGGTCACCCCCTGGGAGTGTGCTGTAGGGTCACCCCTGGGAGTGTGCTCTGTAGGGATCACCCCCTGGGAGTGTGTTCTGTGGGGTCATCTTGGGAGTGTGTTATGTAGGGTCACCCCTGGGAGTGTGCTCTGTAGGGATCACCCCCTGGGAGTGTGCTCTGTGGGGTCACCCCTGGGAGTGTGCTCTGTAGGGTCACC
>NW_003852509.1:2106322-2112869 GCF_000181295.1 Otolemur garnettii
CACCCTGGGAGTGTGCTCTGTAGGGTCACCCCTGGGAGTGTGCTCTGTAGGGTCACCCCCTGGGAGTGTGCTCTGTAGGGTCACCCCTGGGAGTGTGCTCTGTGGGGTCACCCCTGGGAGTGTGTTCTGTGGGGTCACCCCCTGGGAGTGTGCTCTGTGGGGTCACCCCCTGGGAGTGTGCTCTGTGGCGTCACCCCTGGGATTGTGCTCTGTAAGGTCACCCCTGGGAGTGTGCTCTGTGGGGTCACCCCTGGGAGTGTGCTCTGTGGGGTCACCCCTGGGAGTGTGCTCTGTGGGGTCACCCCCTGGGAGTGTGCTCTGTAGGGTCACCCCCTGTGAGTGTGCTCTGTAGGGTCACCCCTGGGAGTGTGCTGTAGTGTCTCCCCGGGAGTGTGCTCTGTAGGGATCACCCGCTCTACACAGCTTAGGAAGGTCACAGAAAAATGTACAATTGATCTTGAAAAACTCCATATATGCCCCAGGTCTTCTTCAGAAGTATGAAAAAAATAAATCCTTCAATATATTTTAGGAAAAAAGTCCTTCCAAAAGGTTAGTGATGAACAGTGTCTGGTATATAAAACAAAACCAAAATTATATAAACAAACTAACAATAAAAAATCCCGTTCAGCACTTGGTACTTCAGTTTTCACAGGCTTATTGCTTTCCCTGTGTTGTAGAAGTTGACAACTTAGAACATGTATTAAATATACATAGTTTTTTACTTTAGATAGTATTCTTATTCTTAACTTATATTCTTATCTTTACTAATATATATTTTTAACAACATATACTGATAAATGACAGAATTCCAGGCCAGGTATTTCACATACATGAAATAAAGTTTATTGATAATCTACATTCCATAACAATCTTAAGTAGCTCTTTTGAACATCTAAATATCAATAAAATAAAATTAATAGTGTATAGTTCTTTCAATATCTTTTTTTTTTTTTTGAGGGGCCAGGGCTGGGTTTGAACCCACTACCTCTGACATATGGAGCCGGTGTCCTACCCTTTTGAGCCACAGGTGCTGCCCAGTTCTTTCAATATCGTAACCTGCTGATTAAATGTTCAAAAGGTAGAATTTAACATCATTTTTGATGTCACTTTCATTTCCTCAAAGAACCCAGTCATTCTTGTCTGTGTCTCAGAACTCTTCCTCTCATTGCCACCTTGTATGTCCAAGAATGACGCAGATGCCACCCTTGGAATCAATACCACAAGTGAGTTATCCTGGTCTCATCTCAAAAAGGTGGCATGAAAGACAACTGTGAGGAAAGTTCACTTCATTACAAAAAGCAGTCACCTATTATTCTAAGGACACCTGTATAACATTCAAGATTGTACATCTCCTAAACATGTTACCACAAGAAGTAAATAAATACGTTACCACCCAAAGTAAATAAACATAACGTTTAATAAAACACTTAGACAAGCATTTGTAGTCACTGACTTTTAGAAAATAAAGTGTCTTAGGACCAGGCACAGTGGCTCACGCCTGTAATCCTAGCACTCTGGGAGGCTGAGGCTGAGTCAAGAGACTCGCTTGAGCCCAAGAGTTTGAGGTTGAGGTTGCTGTGAGCTGTAACGCCACGGCACCCTACCAAGGATGACAAAGTGAGACTCGGTCTCAAAAAAAAAAAACCCAGAAATTGTCTTAGGCAGTCCCTAAGGTTACTGAGGAGGCAGGCTCATAGAACTGCATTTCAGAAATTGGCAAACTACTCTTGATACCTTGAAATTATATATATATTTTTTACCAAGTAAGCCAATAATTTATTTCATCTATTTTTGCCATGAAATTATAATTTAGAAATCACATACCTGTGATTGTGGCCACTAAAAATTGCAAATGTTATTTATGTCTGTTCTTTGCCATACGAACACACATGCCCAAAAATATTGTGGGGTGAACATGTTCATTACGCTGATAGTGTGAGCGGGTGACTGACGGTGTGCAAACCTGTTCTTCACCATCTGCTGTAAGGTGTTACCACGCGCAGCACACCCTGGGGAGTGAGCGGTGACTCACTCTTCACTCCCCTTTCATAGGCATTGATAAGCACTGAGCCATATTCAATTCATCCTTTAATTTTTAGTATTTGAAAGAAGACAGTATCTACTTCTCATTATCATTTTTTTTTTTTGGTTTAGATAATTTCAGAAGAATGAGATGTTATGGTTAATACTTTGAATTAGGCAGGAAACAAAACATGTATAAGGATAATCAAGGCAGGATTTTTTTTTAACAGAATAATGTGCAGAGGGGAAACGTGAGTTTAGAAATAAAAAATATTCATTTTTGAATATGGAAAATATTATTTCATCTTTACATAATCCCAATAAGGTTTTCTCCATTCCACTTTTTTTTGTTCCTTTCTTTGCTCATTGAAAGCAATAAAAAAAATCCCAATTTCCCTTCCTTCCTCCCTTCCCTTCTCCTCCCTCTCTCCCTCCCTTCTTCCCTCTCTCCCTTCCTCACTTCCTTTCTCTCCTTCCTCTCTTCCTTTCTTTCCTTCCTCCCCTTCCTTCCTTCCTTCCTCCCCTTCCTTCCTCCCTTCCTTCCTTCCTTCCTTCCTTCCTTCCTTCCTTCCTTCCTTCCTTCCTTCCTTCCTGTCTTCCCTTCTTTATTTCTTTCCTTCCTTTTTTCTTCTCTCCCCCTCCCTCTCTCTCTGTCTCTCCTGTCTTTCTCTCTAAGACAGAGTCTCATAATGTCATCCTGGGTAGAGTGCTGTGGCATCATAGCTCACAGCAACCTCAAACTCCTGGATTCGAGTGATCCTTCTGCCTCAGCTTCTCAGTATCTGGGACTACAGGCACACACCACAATGCCTGGCTGATTTTCTATTTTTAGTAGAGACGGGTCTCTCTCTCTCTCTCCCCCCCTCCAACTGGCCTCAAACTCTTGAGCACAGGCAATCCATTTGCCTGAGCCTCCCAAAGTGCTAGGACTACAGACATGAGCTACGGTACCTGGCCCACTTTTTTTTTTTAATAGTAAACATTTACAGACTAAAGGTAGTTTGGTGGAGTGTTGTCTATCTCCCTGTCTTTACACCGTGCGTTACAGACATCGAGGTGTAGTATAACATAGTTTCTGGGTTCCCCTCAGTCCTTCGGTATTTATAGATATGGTAAAGCATACTGTGCATGTTTTCTTCAAAGAAAGGGGAAGCATGGGATATTCTTGAATCACCATCACACACCTTTGTCCTGTGGGTCGCCCTGCGGATGAGAAGCATCTTCCTATTATCTGACCCTGCAGAGTAACCATGTGTTCTCACTCCCCTCTCCTAGAGACAGTGATCCTTTGTCTCCTTTGTCTTTATTGGTATGTCAGCATTCAGTGGGACCCTAAACTCTCTCTCTCGATGGTCATTTAGTTGTCACCCACACATGCAATCTGTTTCTTCCCTACTGAGATGTGAGACTGTCCCTGAAATGATTCACATCACTTCACTAGTCACTTAAAATAAGCCTGCCTTTAAAAACCATTCCCTTCTATAGCTACAGGAAACCTAGAGGCAGTTAGAACGTTAAATGTGGATTAGACATTTCTTTACCATTTGTTTTATTTTTTTCTTTCTTTCTTTAAATGGTGGTACAGTCACACTTCAGCATCACCTAATTGATGGCTGCTAGGTGAGTCTGCTTTTAATGTACTTTAAAGTCTAGGCACAATCTTTTAGTATAACCGGAGGTGAGTTTTAAAAGTACATACTCTCAGTTTTTTATGGGGACATCAATTTTCACATTTCAATAAAGTAAATAATATTTTTGCTATTATTGGGTATTGGAAAGACAAAATATTTTAACAAAACGACATTCACAGGTTTATACTGAGAAAATTGCTAGTATTGGCCTCATCTCTGAACGCAAAGTCTTAATTTTTACCCTTCATAGGGTGAAAGAGAAACAGAAACCAGTGCGCAGTGACGCTAGTTCACAAGACACAGTCCTTGTCAGTGGAGGACATTCAGCTCAGGAATCCGATTGCCATTGTTTGTGACAACCTTACTCCTTTACCACCTAGGAAAGATTCTACCTCAAAAGGAATTTCTTAAGGATTTCAACCACTTTGATAGGAAAAATCATGTAAATATCCATCTATATGTGTGTGTATGTTTGTACATGTCTAAGACATATCAAGAACTTGCCAATCCTTTGAAAACGTGACAGTTTTAGAATAGTCTGTGTGTTTATATTTGCAGAGAAAGTAGATAACAGAGCATTCAACTCTCTTCTAACTGCTCATCGGTTGTCCCTACTCACTGCAGCGTAAAAGACCGGACAGAGAAAACCGTATCTATGAAAGGTGATTCAGAGCCCTCAAGTGGAAGGCAGATGCTGGCCAGCTCAGAGCCCTCAAGTGGAAGGCAGATGCCGGCCAGCTCTTTGTGGCGGGCAGAGGAATCAGCATGCAGGGAGAGAGGGCACCTGGCTCACGGCCTCCCCAGTGGCCCATCACATAGAACATACATGTGATGTTTTCTGGTATCACATACAGACAGTAATTAAAAATCAACTCAGCAAACTTTGAATGAGTAACTGTCTCACAACTTTTAGTCGTACTTGTCCATGTAAAGTTTCTCTTACATAATACAGACCCACACATGCAATTTCCATTCATTAATACATCAAGCAACATAAACTGAACACTTACCAGATCCTATGCCAGTCCTGAATACACAGAGTTGAGAACCAGGCCAAGTCCTGCGGCAGGACAGAGCGCAGGTCGGAGCAGGCTCCCTGTGGGGCTGGGACGGAGCTGGGGTCCGAGCAGGCTCCCGGTGGGGCTGAGACAGAGCTCGGGTCGGAGCAGGCTCCCTGTGGGGCTGGTCCAGCACAGTGCAGAGGCCACTGTCTCCTCAGGAAGAGTCTCTTCTCTGGGCACTCTGCTTAGGGAATACTGTGTGTGCGAGAATTTGACTTGAATGCTAATACAACAAACAAAAGGGATTTTAGTGCTGTATATTAATGATGTAAATTCCCACAAGGGAACAGTCTTCATCGAAATCTCCTATGGGAAATAAAACACGAAATGAATGCTAAAAAGGAAAATGTTAAAAAAAATCAACTATTTCTGGAAAACCGCCAGATGATCGCTCATCCTCTAAAAAGGACGACCTACAAGTGATTTCCATCATTAAATCAGTAACTTTCACATTTATGTGTAATTTGAAACCTGACAAACTACATGAATGTAGTGTTCTGTCATAGAGGTGCGGTGAGTGTGCCTTGATGGGGTGAGTATGTCAATAGAACGTAACTGACTCCAAGAATGCTTTTCACAAATGTTTCATAAATGTTTTTATAGAAAAATGTAGGGGTAGAAGAATCGTTTTGAGATTAGGTCTGTAACTTCCTTTGTTACAGTCATCACTGACTAGAGACATAATGACACAGATGACATCGAAAGTTTGATCAATTGATCTTTAAGAAATTATTTGGTTAATATTTTAAAATCTTTTAAAGCATTCGCTTTATGGTTCTGTGTAATCAAGATCATTCTATATTGGCGCATCACCTCACCTTCTCTGAAACACCATGCTTTCAAGTGAAGTGATGTTTCTTCTACTTGCAAAGATCCCATGAGAATTTACTCAGCTTTTATTTATCTGAAAATGTCTTCATTTTTTAAAGGATATTTCCACCTGGTATGGACATGAAACGGGCAGTGAGTTTAGTACGGTGCTGTACGATATCATCCAGGACTTCTGGCTTAAGGGTTTGGTTTTGTATTTTTTTGTTTTCTTTGTTTGTTTGCGAAACCAGTTATAAGTTTTGCTGTTACTTCCTTGAGAGTCCTTTCTCTATGACGGATTTTAAGAATCTTTCGTTGTAATTTGGTTTCTCTCATTTGTATTTTACTGTTTCACTTCTGATACTTCATTTCTGCAATCAGTTCTGGAAAATTATATCTTCAAATAGAACTTTTGCTCCATTGGCTTCCTTTTCTTCTTAGGGAGAAATGATACTCAACATTTTTCCTGTATTACAAGTTTCTGGGCAGCCATTCTTCATTTAACATTCCTTTCATTATCTAGTTCAATTTTTTTGTATTTTTCTAATTTTCTAATGCTCTTCTGCTTTGCCTAATGACTATTAATTTACTTAATTTTTAACTTCTGGGATTGATTGTTTCAATTTCAGAATTTCTCTTTGACTCCTAGCTTGGTAGACAGCAATTCACTGCTGGCAGGTTTTTTTTTTTTTTTTTTTTTTTAATTAAATCGTAGCTGTGTATGTTAACACAGTCATGGGGTACAATGTGCTGGTTTTATATACAATTTGAAATATTTTCATCAAACTGGTTAACATAGCCTTCATG
The DNA here is from genome assembly GCF_000181295.1 of Otolemur garnettii. NCBI lineage: Eukaryota > Metazoa > Chordata > Mammalia > Primates > Galagidae > Otolemur > Otolemur garnettii. The sequence goes on from NW_003852509.1 coordinate 2,112,654, forward strand.
GCATTTTCTTAGTTATTGCGTTAAGACATTGATATTCTGCATTTAGTAAGTTTCACATGTACCCTAGTGAGATGCACCATAGGTGTGGTCCCAGCGATCACCCTCGCTCCACCCATCCTCCCCCTCCCCTTCTCTCCCCTTCCCCTTTCCCCATATTCTTGGGCTATAATTGGGTTATAGCTTTCATATGAAAGCTATAAATTAGTTTATCTTTAT
>NW_003852509.1:2113125-2149096 GCF_000181295.1 Otolemur garnettii
GCCACCTTAGGTGTATGTGGCTGGCGCCTTAGCTGCTTGAGCCACAGGCGCCAAACCGAACATGTTAATAAATTTCTGATAACTTCAATACCTGTACTTTCTGCGAGTTTCTTCTATTCTGTGTTTTTACCCTTAGTTTCTGATCATACGGTCTTTTCTCCTTGTGTGCTGGGTGTCTTTCCTTCTTCATTTCTTCTTTTCTTTCTTTCTGTCCTTCCTTCCTTCCTTCCTTCCTTCCTTCCTTCCTTCCTTCCTTCCTTCCTTCCTTCTCTTTCTCTGTAGGGATCTTTAGATCTTTATATGGAAAATTTGGGGAATAATTTGAGATTCTGGTTGAGGTGTAATTTCCCCAGAGAAGATTTACTTTGCTCCTGGCAGGCAGGAAGGCTGGAATTGATCCCCTTAATCCAATCTAAATTTGAGCTCCTAGAGCCAATCCAATCTAAAGCAGATCCAGTCTAAATAAAAGCTGAATTACAGTCCCTGGGCTTTGTATGGGTGCCCGACTATTTCCCGGTGGACCTTTAGCAGAGTGCAGCCCTTTTGAGGTCATCAGTCTGTGTTGCTGTGTCCTGAGCAGTCCCTCCCTCCTCCACAAATCCTAACCTGGGTTCTCCTCGCCCCCGGGAGAGTACAGAACTCGGTTCAGCTTCATTACTTGCTGCCTGACAAATGGGGACGAGTGGAGCCTCCCCGGGCTCACCGGTCTTCTCTCTCTCTCGTGTAGCTCTTCATGCTGTTGCAGGCTCAGTAACTCTCCCATGTCCTCAAACCAATTATTATTACCTTTTTATATGCTTTATCTGCCTTTTCTAATTTGGCTCAACAGGAGTTTTGTTCTGAAAATACATGATTTCATTTTAGTCAGAAGGATATATGTCCTGAGTGATTTTGTTTTAAATCAACCCTTTACTATTAACAATAGCACATTTAAGAGCTTAATATTCATTAAGGTGTGTTACAAAATACATCTCTATGAACTTCTATTACTGCGCACTGTGGAGGAAATAGTATTCATATAGCACTCACAGAGCTGAGTGATTAAGGGGGAAAGGGGGTAGGTCCAGAACTCAAACCCAGGCATCTCCTTTTCTCTAAGCTGCCCACCTGTCACAGTCTGGGTCACCCAGAACGTCCTGGACGGGAATGTAGCTGTCACTCTCCAGTTGCCTGTGGTGCTCCCGTGGCCCGCCCTTCTCTGAGCTGACTGTCCCGTGGGACTGAGTTCACAGTTGACACAGGGGACACTCAAAGCAAGTCTGGAGAAGTTGGAGGAGCCCTGGGGGTTGGGTCAGAACCTTGTGCTCCTGGCTCATTTGCTGAGGGCCCAACTGTAGCAATTTACCTCCATGAGTGACGGGCTGCCAGGATGCTGACCTGCTGTGAGCACCACGAGAATTCTCAGTAGGCTGTTACAGATTACCTGATTCCCTGACCTCGATACGGAGGAAAGACTGAATCAAACAGACTCCCCTTTCCCTAAGTTTCTTTTAAAACAGGGGAATCAATTCCTAAATACATTGTCTTCTGAAATATGAGTCAGTGATCTATTGAGTGTTTTTACTGTACTTGCTAAAGTGGATCCATGTAGTACTTTAGCACATGGGTACATTTCTTTTCACGTCTTTTCTATATAAGATTTTACCTCATATTCAGACTTATTCATTTTGCAAAATAGAAAACAACTGCTGACTAAATCTGTCAAACTAAAAATGATAAAAGTTTGAGTCATGTCTAAAAAACATAAGAATGTACAATATGCTGAGAGGTAATAAAATTTAATTAAAGGAGTGTAAATTACGTTCAGAATACTTTACAACCATCCTCTATAACTGTCTTGTTCTTTTTGGTACACAATGGAAGCATTTTGAAGTGCCTATGTGTTATTAATTCTAACATAAACTGTTTTTCTCATTGCCAGTTTCATCAATCCAAGGAAAATTTCAAATAAAATATAGCGTTCATAGATACCATCTTTGAATGAAGCATTTTTACCATTCATTTTGAATCAAATCATTTTACTGTTTTGTTTTAGTTGCAGTTATACAAAAATAAGAACATATGTATTCCTTGATCCATGGATTTATTTATCTGTCAGTTACTGGATGTCTATTATGTGTTAGTCACTGGGTACAGAGTAAGGGCTGAGAATGTCAAAGTTTGTCCATCGTGATACTAAAAACACATTTTAAAGTGTGAATTGCATTTAAGATGCCAACCAGTATGGCAACAAAGCATTCAGTGAGTTGTTTGTATTCCAGGAATTTACAATCCAATATGAAGCAGGAAATATGTACAAGATAACTATCCTTTAAAATAGGATTAACAGGCAGTGCCTGTGGCTCAGTGAGTAGGGCGCTGGCCCCATATACTGAGGGTGGCGGGTTCGAACCCAGCCAGGCCAAACTACAACAAAAAATAGCCAGGCACTGTGGCAGGCACCTGTAGTCCCAGCTACTCAAGGCTGAGGCAAGAAAATCACCAAAGCCCAGGAGTTGGAGGTTGCTGTGAGCTGTGACACCATAGCACTCTACTGAGGGCAATAAAGTGAGAGTCTGTCTCTAAAAAAATTAAAAAATAAAATAAAATAGGATATAACTGGAGAGGGAGCATTCGCCTTGGTAACTATGTTGTTTTGTGGAAGGAAGGCAGATGAGAGCCTCTCACATGGAGGAGGAGGAACCACGGGATGGAAGTGAGCGCAGGACACTGAGGCGTGAGCAGGGGTGGTGAAGAACCCACTCAGAACCACTGGCCCAGGCTGGACACTCCTGGTGTTAGGGACTCTCCTTTTCTTTACCAACCAAATGGTGAAATAGTACTTGTAACTTAGTGTTCAGTCAGGTCGAAAGGTGAATGGGTACACAATTAGTGTCATATAAATGTTTTATCAATTTTAAAGTGTACGTATTTAGAGCTCCCACCCCCTTCATACACATACAAACAGAAAAACACGCTTGGTGTATATATCAGTCAAAGTCATTACTAGGAAACTATAGAAGATTTATATGGACACATCATTACACAAGTTAGAAAATTAGAAGTAAATGTCCTTTTGCAAATATAAACTCAATGACGTGACAGAAACACACACCTCAATACTACGTCTGGTTACATACTTACCAAATTTATATGAGTTGTTGTAAACCCTTATGCTTGGGAAATTGTTATGTGAGAAATGAATCTTTGTGTTTCACAGATACACAGAGCAAATGTAAGACAATAATGGATTTAGGATTAGAAATTCAAATTTAGACTAGAACATGGAGTATCCAGGATATTTTCTCATAGAAACGGCATTAAAACATAGGCTGAAATATGACCGCCTGCTACATTTTCCTGTCTCCCTCAGAGCTAATGCTCATCACTTCTTAAAATCCTAGTCTACGTGTATTATTCCTGGACAATTCTTTTAGTCTTTAATGAAAGCTCTTTCTGCCTGGTTTAGTGCCCTTGCTCTTAGTAAACTATTTAAATGAAATAGTTTATTGCAGAAAAAAAGAATTTTGTTAGTTATCTAACAAGTGCCAAGTATATGATAAATATTTAAATATACTTTTCAGTTCAATTGATGAGAAGATACTATTTTAAAAGGTTAGTTATTAAATATATTCATTTAATGTTTTTCCACATGGTAGCTTTCACAAGATGATTTTAAAACAAAAATTCAGTAAAATGTGCTTTCTGTTAAGCCTCTACTCCTGCTTATAAAGGTAGGTATCTTGATAAAATAGGAAATTGATAATATTCTCAATATTTGTGGAAGGGTTTATGCTTGTTTAATTCACACGAGAGAATATTATTTCATCACATTGCGATGTTTTTCTTCAGCTTATGATAAACTATGAGAAACTTTGAACATAGGTTTTTGAAATGCTGGACACAGCGTAGAGGTACCAAGTCTGCTTTCTGAGGACCTCGACTCCTGGGCAAGGCTAAACCCAAGTCAGAGTCGCACCAAGTATGTGATCCTCCAAGTCCAAAGTTTGCATGGAGACTGGATCCATCTTGTTTTCTCTGCCTCCCCTGTGCCATAATCGCACTTAGACTAGTTTCTTGTGACTTGCTAAGTATACCTTGTATTCATTTATTAAATGTGAATCTACTTGAGTTCTGCTCTATGTCAGGGAATATTCAAGGTCAGAGAATGAAGCCCTAAACAAGATACATTCATTCTTTATTCTCAATGACACGTCAGGGAAGTAATGGCAGATAAAAATATCAAACAGAATCTATGTGGAAACAGTGCAGGAGGGCACAACAAGAGCCCGTGGAAAGGGCGATTTCTCCTGCCTTACAGTCCAGGGGAATTTTCAGGAAGAAAGTGAAGTGTTCTTGAGGTAGAACAGAAGACTCACCTAGTGGAGAGGAGAGGTGGGAATCTGGCATGAGGGAACCGACAGCAGAGCTGGTGGAAGGAGGGGGCAGCGCTGGACGGACTGTGGACTGTGAGGTCATCCTGGATGGGCTGTGGGTTGTAAGGAGCTCCTAAACCAGCAGTTCTCAACCTGTGGGTCGCGAACCCTTTGTAAAAATGAAAGTACATCACAGCATTAGGAAGTTTGAGAACAACTGTCCTGAACAGTTCATGGGTTAGGAGCTGCTCCTAGATGGGTTGTGGGTTGTGATAAGCTCCCAGATCGGCTGTGGGTTGCCAGGTAGCCCCTGGGGCAAGTAACAGGAGGTGCGGGGAAGACCCTCGCAAATCTTTAGGTGTTAAAGATAATTCAGAAATAAGTGTAGCAACCTGTGTAACAGAATACATAGTAACCTATTAACAGGACATGTAGCAACCTACGTAACAAGATGTGTAGCAGCTTACGTAACAACATATGTAGTGACCTATGTAACAACATATGTAGCAACCTATGCAGCAAGATGTGCAGGCATCAGACAGCAGGATTGCAGAGACAACGTGGCAGTTACTGGACATTAATGATCAGACTTTGGCAGTTGGAAATTGATCAGCTGTGGGACGCCAGTGAAGGGATGGGGGTGGGGGGAGGGGCACATGTTCTCAATAAATAGCAGCTGAGGAAGTTGCTTGGGCCTTTCCCCCCACAGGCATAGGAAAGCCCACCTCCTGCAAGGTTCGAGCTTACAATCCATGCTCTGGCCTGCTTCCTTGGTGACGGCACCAATAAATAAACTCTCCAAATAATATGGACATCATTAATAGAATAAAATCTCCCAAAGGATGGCTATGAAGTCAGAAAATTTGAGGAGCTTAACACACTATTCAGTGAATTTCCCCTTCTTTCACCTTGTGTATTTGATTTTCGTACATTCAAAATAATTGGACTTGAAGAAGTGAGGAACAAACGCTTGGCAACTAAACAGGGAGACATGAGAGAAGACGTGTGATACTGTATGTCATATATAAAGCACAATTATAATATATTTTTGTTAACCTCTTGATGATAATCAAAGCAGTATTAAATAAATAAAAATGTAATATCTGATATCTGGGATCCTGACGACAGGTGCACACTGTGATCTGTGAATCAAAAAACTCAGATGAGACCTTTGAGGATTTCTACATTCATAAACTAAGTAATTATTAATTTATGGAAAAAAACTCTTTAATCAAAACTGAAATATGTGATACAAAATTATGAAAAAGTATATGAAATAAAACTAGATTGATTTAAGTATTAATGCTCGAGTTATTTTTGGTAAATATCTTAATATCTCTTAAATAAGGAAATATATGGATACAGAGCAACACACATTTGCACATAATTGACTTACATTTTGAAAAGTGATTATAAGTCTTCTAGCTACTCACAGATGAAAATAATCACCTAACATGTTATTCAAAAATCTATTGAACTTCTGCTACCCATACAGTTCAAGCTAGGCATTACATATACATATACAGTGATTGAACACTGAACTCCTAACCCTGTCCCTCAAAATTGTTCAATATTGCTCTCTTGGATGGGCATGGTGGCTCACACCTATAATCCCACCACTCTGAGAGGCTGCGTTGGGAGGATCACTTGAGCTCAAGAGTTTGAGACCAGCCTGAACAAAATCAAGACCCCATATCTACTTTAAATAGAGACAATTAGCCGGACATTGTGGCAGGCACCAGTAGCCCAAGCTACTCAGGAGGCTGATGCAAGAGGATCACTTGAGTCCCGGGGGTTAGAGATTGCTGTGAGATACGATGCCATGGCACTCTTGCCTGATCAACAGAGTGAGACTCTGTCTCTAAACAAAAAGTCCTCTTGGCACGATGGGGGAGAGTTATTGGTTAGAAAGTATTGGTGCATAAATATATGCTTTCCACCAAGGTTAAAAACTATGAAGGAAGTAAGAGAACTTAGCAAGAACAGGTAGTCTAGTTCGGGCAATAGTACAAACCTTCCTCAGGGAAGTGCCCCCTGAGTCTGGGGGAAAGGGTGGGCAGGAGAAAAGTGGTGAATAAAGAGACTGCAGGCAGAGTCCAGGCAGGGGAAAACTTGTCCCTTTGCAGAGGAACCAGAAGGGCAGCTGGAGCTCAGAAAGTGAGGTCGGGAGTGGACCAAGTTGGGCCTTGAGAGTTAGGATCAGACACACCAACAGCCATTCTGCCAAGAATGTGGGAGAGCCAGGCAGATGGGGTGCAGTGAGTGGTTAAATCGTGCTGTGCTGGGGGGACTGGTGAGTGGAGAGAGGGTGTGCAAGATGGCACAGTGAGCCAGTGCAATTGTCTACCCAGGGGTAACAGCAGCTGGGATGGGAGGTAGCTAGAAGTGGAGGGATTTAGGAGGTGAATTTGGTGCTGTGAGATTGTGAGATGTACCTACAAAAGATCACAACAGCTGTGCTGGGGGAATGAACTAGGCTGAGAATATGCAAGTAGTCAGGAAGCTGATGATGGGTCTCATCTGCAGACACTGATGGCTCGGGACCAGGCGGGTGTTTGCCAGAGGTGGCCCATAAAAGCTGTTGATAAAGGCTTATGGGGTATATGAGAAAAACAAAAATCACAAAATACTTCTTTTATCCATCTAAACCATTATCATATTTTAAATCTTGAGAACAACATTTATATAGAGACAATTTCATTGCAATTTATAGTCAAGGGAAAACAGAGTCCAAATACATTGAGAAACGTGTCTAATGCACCACAGTGACTTCCTGAGGAAGCAGCATTCAGCCACATGTCAGGGTGACAGCGAGGAGATCTCTCTCTTCAGCACTCCGGTGCCTTCCTGAGGCTGCTGCTTTGTTCTCAGTCTGCAGACACTGTTCAGAGAAGTTTAAAGACCTGCAGAAAGTCCCACAAACGGATAATACACAGTGGAAATGGTTCTCCAACACAGGACTTCTGAAAGCCACCTTCCTTCTTAGACCTCAACCGTATAAAGTGACGTCCCAGTGTAAATGAAAGTGGCCGTCACACAGTTACTTAAGAATCAGCACGAATGATCTTTGCCTTGTAATTGTGAAAGCAGACACTGACTGTCTTCTCAGGAGAACCAGAGGAACCTGGGAGGAAGGGAGTTTACAAGATGAATTTCTTATCCATATTGGGTTTTGGTAGGTTATGCATAAATATATGTTGAATGAAAGAATAAACTTTGTAGCTATGCCCAGATTCTATCCTTTAATAAATTACAAATAGAGTTTTAAAGACCTTGTTCCCTAGGGCCCATGTTCCCTTCTGGTTACTAAGGAAGCACATTATTAAAACAAAGTTTCATTTTAATATCAAGGCCATTAGGAATAGTTCCCGACAGTAGACGTTGAAAAGACATGAAGAGTGCATACGGCATTCATCACAGAGAAGAGGCATTTAAATTAAACTTTGGATCAAGAAGCACTTGAATATTAAAACCTTTTTGTTGCTTTTTGTTTTGTTTTGATGTTACGGCTTACGGGACTCCAAGCACCTCTTCACTGTGGCTTGTCAGCACACATGACGAGAAAGCAGTGATGCTGTGGTGGGCTTTGAAAGGAAGATAGTTTCCCCACAAATTTAGAATAGCGAGAGAGTCTACTAATTCAGAGATCTGGGATGTTTTAAGTGACTTCCACTGCTGTACCCTTGAAAAAATTAAGACACAGAAAGCGTCTTAGATGTGAACTTGTTTTGAATATATACATATGTTATTTTTATACTCCTATTAACCAAACATTCACATTTTACTTAATAAATACCTACCTCATGTCCATTATTCCTGAATGAGCTCTGAGCTAGTGCTGTTCAAGACACTGAGACCCAAAGTTAAATGACACTTCTTTATACTCCAGGGGTCTCAGTTAGGTAGAAATAAAGGGCAGTTTCAGATCACTGAATAGTGAACTCGCTAAATAATAAAAAGACCAAAAACTCTTACTAAGCATATTTATATAGAGTCTGAATTCATGGCAAATGTTAATTAACCCGTACTATCTCATTTTTTTTTTCATTCTGGTATATGATAATTTTATGTCCAGCAATATTTTAATGTAAGTACAATGTAGATAATTTATAGCGTTGATATTAGAATAGTCCCAGCTAAAATGTGTCATGGAAATCACTGTCTGTCCAAGAGTCTTTACCCTTCCCCGGGAGAGGATAGGGCATCATCTCATAGTCATCACGAAGGGCTCTTGTCCTCGGGCTTTTAATGTTTAATGCAGTGATTATCCAGACACTTAGTAGAAAAATACAGTTATATTTTCAGTTTGTCTTTGATTTCTAAGTAGGAGGTAAAGGAGGCAGCAAATTGTACCTGCTCACTTCCTTTTCCCCACCTGTGGAAGGAGCAGAGGGGGAGAAAGGAGGGTGACCCATCACCTCCCTGCACCCCCACGGGTGACCCATCACCTCCCTGCACCCCCACGGGTGACCCATCAACTCCCTGCACCCTCACGGGTGACCCATCACCTCCCTGCACCCCCACGGGTGACTGGTCACCTCCCTGCAGCCCCACGGGTGACCCGTCACCTCCCTGCAGCCCCACGGGTGACCCGTCACCTCCCTGCAGCCCCACGGGTGACCGGTCACCTCCCTGCACCCCCATGGCGGCCACCACGGGGCTAGTTTCTGGTGTAACAAAGGTGTGCTCTGAGTAAGTGTTTATCTAGTTCTTGCTTATTTTGTTTTCTTTTTAGTAAACATTGTGGGGAATTCATGAGCTTCGAGAAATAGACAGTAATTAAAACTGCAGCTAATAAAATCATTCCTTCATTCACTCACTAATCCATCCAACTTTTGTCATTTCCAGTTCTGTGAAATTAACCACATAAATGTTACTGAACACAGAATGTTAAACACATTCAGATTTAGAGAACTAAATCAGAGGCAGTATCAAATGAAGCCATTTGGAGAAAAGCATGAGGATTGGCTGAGATTTCGACTACAGAAAACCTGTCTTGAAAGACACTGGCTTCGGCTCGGCACATGTAGCTCAAGTGGTTAAGGCGCCAGCCACATACACCTAAGGTGGTGGGTTCGAATCCATTCTGGGCCCACCAAAACAATGACGGCTGCAACCAAAACAAAACAGCCAGGCGTTGTGACCGGCGCCTGTGGTCCCAGCTACTTGGGAGGCTAAGGCAGTAGACTCACTTGAGCCCAGGAGTTGGAGATTGCTGTGAGCTGTGATGCCACAGCACTCTACCCAGGGGGACAGCTTGAGGCTCTGTCTCAAAAAAAAAAAAAAAAAAGAAAAGAAAAAGAAAGACACTGGCTTCCAGGAGCTTCATGTGTCAACCTCAGGGAAGCCCCATGAGAAAAACCAGTCACTTATTGAGTATTTTCTGGTCATGTTGCAATCTTCTCTTTAATTATTAGGGTAAGAAAAGAAGACTTAAAGATAAAAAAAAAAAATTATTAAGATTAAACAGGAAGCAGCTTTAAGAATTGTGCTTCATGATGGGATTATATGGATAGTTTGAAATCAGAAAAAAGTAAAGAATCATGTTTTGGGGTGTAAATCCTCCAAGTGTATATATTATATTTTCTGTCTTTTTTTTACTAAAAGCGAATACCCACCAGGTCTTTTATATCATTACTGATTAAAATTCACCACCTTGGTGATTATGGGACAAACCCCATCACGGCAGGCTCCTGTTGAGATGCTTTCTAATTCCTCTTTGCCTACAAGATTAATTCCTTATTATGATATGTAAGGCCCTTTGTTATGGGTTATAGTAGGTTTTCACTGAATATTTGTGAAACTGATTGATCAGCTGCTTAGTCAGTATAATACAAAGTTCTGTTTTGCTCAGGAAACTTTATTTGGATCAGCCAAAGGCAGCTGGTTTCCTTAGTGAAAACAAGCCTTCCCCATCATTCCTCACCTTTCTAGAGGAAATACACAGTCTTTCCAAACTATGATGAAAAACGTAAAAGCATGAAGGGTGAACGTGGGCCCCGCCATCCGACTCACGCTGCACTGATAACCCGCGCTGTGACCATGGGCCCCGCCGTCCCACTCATGCTGCATCGATAACCCGCGCTGTGACCGTGGGCCCCGCCGTCCCACTCACGCTGCATTGATAACCCTCACTGTGAACGTGGGCCCCGCCGTCCGACTCACGCTGCATCGATAACCCGCACTGTGACCGTGGGCCCCGCCGTCCCACTCACGCTGCATCGATAACCCTCACTGTGACCGTGGGCCCCGCCGTCCGACTCACGCTGCATCGATAACCCTCACTGTGACCGTGGGCCCCGCCGTCCCACTCACGCTGCATCGATAACCCGCGCTGTGAACACCGAGCACGGCTGAGACACGTAATGAGGAAGGAGAGAAATGCAATCCGAATGTGGTGTGTCCTCTGAACTCAGCTGACAAAAGTAACATTTTTTTTGTCATGAAGAATTAAAACACTCCAGAAAGATAACCCACTCTAACACAGAGTGACACTTCACTGATCCTTCCTGGGCACAGTCTTAACAGGAGGGATTGGGAGACAGATGGAGAGGAGAGAACCTTGCGGCCTGATGGAGGCATGCGTCATCAACCTCAGAATTCCCCTCAGATCTGGCTGTTTCCTCGGTGACAACACACCCAAAGCCTGTGTGTCTGCACTTGCCCAGCTGGAGAGTCCAAACTGCACACAGCGTTTGCCCATCTCGCCGGTGTCCATCCACCACCAGGTCCAGTTTCTCCCCTTCTGTACGTTTTCCCACTTCCCCTTCATCTCCTCTCTTCAGAAACCTTCCCTGTTCACCTCCTCGGTGATTTCCCAATAACCCATTAGCGGGTCTTTCCTTGTCCACTTTTATTACTAACAATCTGTGCTCCATTGAAGTTTGAATAATTTTTTCAGAATGAAAAGTGATTAAATTTCACATTGATGAAAACCTTTTAAAAACATATGATCATTCCTAAAAATAAAGACCTGTGTCTCTGCTGTGGGTTACCTGGGCTCCTACCAACATTTCCAAGTGGTCCTGATAGTTCCTTATTCCATTTCACTGAAGCTAGAAATTGGCTTGGCCCCCGGAGCTCACCTGCCCCATTCTTGGGTGTTCTCTGTGACGCTCTTTTCCTGGCAGACAGCATCCTCACCTCTGAACAGAGGCCCACTCCACCCTACCTGGCCATATTCCCCTTTTAGCCCCATCCGTGTACACTGAAAAAAGGCTCAGCCCTCAACAGGGCGAGGACACTCTGTTCATGACTCAACAAGGTGCAAATAAATCAACAAAAGTAAAACTGGTGAGAATCTAATTTTCACAGATTTATAATGATCCCTATCACACTAGTTAATATCAGGCATACCAATTTAAAAATAAGGTAAAATCTACATTCCCAGAGAACAGTTGGGAAGACCATATACAACTTAATCATTAACATCAGTACAGTCTAACTATTAACACTACAGCTACTTTATAAAGCCCCAAATTAATCATTAAAAGTGACAATTATTCCAGTTTCTCAAATTACAATGGGAATATTCCATTATTTAAAAGTAATTATTTACAGAGGTGACTGATGTAAGATTGAATTATTGAATGTAACATTGAACTATCACTGAATATTGAAAACCTAAAATTTAGTACTGATAAGGCAACAAGGACATTATCAGAAACACTGGATCCAAAGATGGAATACAAAAGCAACACTATTCAGGTAAAGGCCTCATCTATGAAACTTTGGCAAAGAGGCCTCAGCCGGCAGACCCCAGCCTGCTAAGCAAAGGCTGAAAGAATTTCTTCACGTTGAAGCCAATTCCAGGTGGACCAATCATCTGATTTGTGTATGTGCCTGTGCTAATTCTGGGCAGCTTGTTTTGGTTGGGGCTAACCCAGTTTTGCAGATCCTGGCTCACCTATTTACTCCCTTATAAATGGATCAGATTTAATGCAATCTATAGGTCTTACAATGCATTCATGGGATATTACCTATGCTGGGTGGTTAGATTCAATACACTGATAGCATTGCCATGAGGCAAAAGTAACATCACTCCAGAATCCTAAAAATAGTACAAAATGTGGCCAAGATAGTTAAGATCTCACTGATGCCTTTCGTGCTATATTGGTAAAGCCAACCTGGTCTCTAAGGTGACAGGTCAGGAATCATCTAATTGAGAACATTTAACATGCTCTTAAATGCCATAGCTGTAAAAAATGAGTCCTGTGAACAACATCAAACTCTCTCTCTTCCTTATCTACCTGTCCCTTTATCATTTTAAAGAAGTACACTTTTCTTTCACTTTTTCAAATTTATTTTCAATGTATAAGAGCCTCTTCTGTGTGATCAGTGAAAATAAGACAAAGTTGTTGCACACGACGTATACACGAAGTTTCTGGCTTCTGTGAAGTGGAATCCGGAACTATCACAGTTACTGAGGATGTGGGCTGTGCGGGTTTGTAGAGCTGAGTTTAAGGCAATGTCCCCCTGGGATGTGAGAAAGGCAGAGAGACAGAGAGGAGACCGCCCAAAGTGAGGAAGAAAAGGCCCAAAGGCGCACAGGAAATACCCTACTGAGACGGGGGTGGCTGCACCCAGGGAGCGTCAGGGTGTGTTTCTTTGTTTTGTTTTTCTACTTTGACGCTATTATTTATGTACTTCCTGTTATGACTTCGTAAAATGCCACAAAGCAGCGGCATACGTGAGCTACAGACAGAGGAAAGAGGAAGAGACGGGAGGGAAGGCATTGTTGCTTCAGGGAACATTCACCTGAGGTTTCAAACCTGTCTCTCGAGCAGCGGTGCTCAACCTGTGGGTCGCGACCCCCTTTTTCCATTTGTAACAATGCGGCAATTAGGAAGGTTGAGAACCACTGCTCTAGAGGAAAGGTTTGAAAGAAGAGCTTCTCCGGTGGAGTTTTCACATACACCCAACAGAAGTGCAATTCAAACCTGCGATCACATGATGGTGGTGGACAGAGAGGTGAAAAGTACTTTATTGCTCTCCGAGAAGATTGTTTCAAAGACACTGATCCAGTTTCACCTCGTGTTGTAATGTTTCCGAGCACGCTCTGTGATGGGGAGGGAAACTGTCATTAACCCAGACAGCTGTGCTCGGAACCGCAGAAAACAGGTTTTATGCCTTTCCTCGGCAAAACTGACTGTGATTCAAAAGGGAGCCACACATTTTAGCAAATCTGAATGCCCAATATGCAGATGCTTCAGTGACAGACAATGGCAGCCTGCTGCACTGGTCTTCTTCAGAGATCTGGGGATACGTAGGTGGAAATTGCCAACCCGCTAAGCTGCTGTTGTTGGTACTGTTTCTCCACCTCCCCGGTACTGACCCAGGAGATGTCAATGGACGCAGGCACTGACAGAGCATCTTGGATTTGAATTGGTTCTTATGTAAGGAACATAGAAGCCAAAAGAAAAAGAAAATAGAAATTCTGGTATTGGGATATGCATAAAGTTTCAGGGAGAGATTTCCTCAAGTCTTCCAAAAGCAGAAATAGAATGGTTGAATCACCAACCTTGAAAGAGAGGCACGCATGAACACCTGGTCACTCGGATCATGTGGTTACTACATCAAGATAAAAGAATGCAAAGCTCCGGACGCAGGATTCCCCACCTGCTGAGACGCAGGGCGAGTCTCGAGTCTCGCACACGGGACTCCCCACCTGCTGAGACGCAGGGCAAGTCTCGAGTCTCGCACACGGGACTCCCCACCTGCTCAGACGCAGCGCAAGTCTCTCGGGGACAGCACACGGGACTCCCCACCTGCTGAGACGCAGGGCGAGTCTCGAGTCTAGCACACGGGACTCCCCACCTGCTGAGACGCAGGGCGAGTCTCGAGTCTGGCACACGGGACTCCCCACCTGCTGAGACGCAGCGCAAGTCTCTCGGGGACAGCACACGGGACTCCCCACCTGCTGAGACGCAGCGCAAGTCTCGGGGACAGCACACGCCACTTCATTATTTCACTCTGCTGACAATAAATTGCGGGAATCACTAATTTTGAAATTGAAGCTTCTTCCAAACCTTCTAGGTTGCTAAGTGATATGACCCTGTGGAGTGCTGTGATCAGCACTGTTCTGTACATTAAATCAAGGAGCAGAGGGTGGTGACTAAGTGGTGCTGGAACCTTCCGGGGAGTCACCACTGGGAGAGCCCCGTCCCTGGAGGGGGCCACATCTGTCAGCATCTGGGATGATGAGCATTCAACTTCAAGTAGTTGGCTTCCCTGCAAACTGAAAGTATCACCTTCAGGTCAAGGCTTTGTAAAGGAGGAGGGGATCTGATAGAAATTATAGAAGAGGGCTGCAGCCCAGCAGGGCTTGGTAGGGAGGAGTGAGGATGGGACCACTGGTGTAGGTTTTAGGGGCCACGGGCCTTTCGGAAGTTCTGCTGCTGGTAAACCAGCTCGCAGTGGGCAGTTTCACTGGAGAAAAGGCATGACGATTTATTTTATGTGTATCCATGACAACCTTCAAAATAAATACCCCAGGATACTGGGGAGATTGTCCATTTGTATGCTTAGTTTCAACAAATGGTCAGCCATGTAGAAATCCAGTTATAAAAAAAGGGGTTAACAAATGCTAATTGACTGAGGGGTGAGCCCTTCTCTCTAGATTCCTCTGGGCATCCCTGAGCAGCACCTGCCTCCCTCGGGGTGTGGGCAGGGCCCTTTCTGGAACTGGAGTCCTATGACCTACAGTCTAACAAGGCAGGGCAGATCATCTCTGTATGGCCTAATTTTCACGGAATAATTTTACTTTTTAAGGGTGGCTTTTCGGGAAATGTTCTGGTATCTTTGACCTGCTTTGGGGAAGAAAGATTGTATCTCTATGGCTAGACTGAGGACAGAGTGGGACTGAGCGGCATAAGGGCGGGGGAAGGGCAGAGAACACCTTTTGCTTCTGAGGCAGCTTCTGAGACCTTCATTTGGGGTAGTATATTCTGAGCCCCAACACACCCCATACCATTAGGCTCTCAAAGCCAGAAGAACTATCAGATGTCAGGAAATTGGGTTTTACAAAGGATGTGAATGGGCCTTGAGCCAATTTAATTTTAAGTATAAAAGATCGCACGCCTCTGAATCAGGCTTCCAGCAGCATCAGTGTCGGAGCCAGCGCAGCTTCTCTTCCGAGCCGTGTGTGGAAGGCCAGACAAAGACCATCCCCCTGTGTCTTGCCAGACCCAAGTCAGGTGTCTATTCATGTCATTATGAACAAATTTCATTTTAAAATATTCCTAAGAGCGAATTTAGATTTGAGAATCTGTTACCAAGAACTACTTCCCGTGTAGAATTTTATACACCTAGTTATTAATTTAGGTAGTCTTTTTCAAAATTTATTTTTAGGAAACGTATGAAACACTATACATACTCACATTCAGAAACTTAGGAAACTAATCCGAACCAAGTTCTTGGTTTCCATTTTCACTCATGTAAAATAACAGGATCAAACTACTTCAGGGAGAGAAATAGTTTTCCATTTCGGCGTCTCCTGCGATCCATCTGTGGTGGCTATAGGCAGCACTGTGGGGAGGAAGATGATGAAACTGCCTCCAGACTCGGAAGAAAATTGTTAATATTGATTTTAAATACCTGACGCCATAGGCAGGGGACAGAGAGAGTGGCTGAGGAGAGTACTTTGTATTTGCAATCTGGGACGAGATTATCTCTCAGAGTTCTTTTTAAACGTGAACATCCATGAGTCTGTCATTTAGATAAAAATCACCTGCTTTCTTAATTGCTGGCTTTTAAACATGTTTGGAAAAAAAGTAAATAAAATATATCCTGAAAACATAACAGGAGTTCCTCAAAATATGTTTCTCAGAGTTAAGACAGAGGAAAAACTACTGTATCCAAGTGGCCTAAAGCACGTTGGCTAAACACAAACAACAAACCAAAAAAACCCACATCGGGTTTAGTTAATTTTCCTTTAATTGTATCCTGGAAGAGACTCACTCACCGCAGGTTGTGATGCTGTTTCAAAGGACCGTCCAGGACGCTGTTCTGAGTGTTGGGTGGTGTGTTCCACTGTGTGACCAAAGTTGGTCCCTGGAACCACAGCCACGAAAATGGGCAGAAAAGGTGAAGACCAAGCAGGGACTTTTCAAAAGGTGCGGAGACAGCTGCGTTGCTTCCCGGGGCATTTTGCCGCTCCCCGTATTGTCACACCTCAGAAAAGAAAGCAGTGAAAGATCCCCTTCCCAGCCGAGTGCCTGCGGCCTACAGAGACGTGGGGTCATCCGCCGACGCAGGAGAACCCTGCAGCCCTCACTTTGCCCCACTTTTGTTCTGTGTTCACACATTCTGTGAAGCTTAAACCATTTAACAAGGGTCAAAAGACACCCAAATTTACCTGGAAGCAATCATAATCTCATAAATTTGAAAACACAAGGTAAACATGCGTCTGAAAACTTTATGCAAAATTAACTACAATGATCAAGTAGAGGGTAAACCAAGTTCCCCAGGTCCTGTGACTCTTTTTGTTTGTTAAGCTGCAGAGAAACACTTCACATCATCTCCACTCCCACTTCGCGTGAGAGCAGCGAGGTGTGCGCCCGAGCCTGGCTGCTGCTTGGCTCCTGGGAACTCACGGCTAAGGCGCCTGAGGACACACCTGCTTTCACACCAGCTCTGCAATTACTCTGACAATCGGGGATCAGCGAAAAAAGAGGAATAATCTGTACACAGGTAGATGGAAAATCAAACAGCTAATTGCAATGTTTTTTAAATCATTCCATGGGGGAAAAAAAGCCACTTGCCTCTATTACTAATCAAATCATATTTAATTATATATTTAGAAAGACAAGCTTGTGCTTTGAATTCAGCGTGAAAGGAAAGGCATTCATTTCCTTCTTCAAAGTATTTCCTTTCTGAGGGCTTACCTCCTGCTTTCTATGAGTGCAGTTACGTTGATTTTATATTTATATGAAAATTGGGAAGGTTATAGCATAACAAAGTCATAGATTATGCATCTAAATGAACAACATAAATATTCAACAAACACCAAAAAATGAAAGAGTATTTACCTCTTTGGATGAAATTATTAAAATAAAAATGAGACATAGACACGAGTAAGTAGAAAACTGTCTCTTTTTCAATGGCTTTTATAAATACAATTATTCAGTTTTGTACTCAGCATAAACTTGTGTTAAATGCTGACTTTTATGGGGCTGTGTTAGGCGCATTGTAAACTCTGGTAGGTCTCTGTCCTCCTAGACATCCACTACTGCCCTCATCAGCGCCACCATCGAAGCAAATACACTGAGAATAAGTTCTGATTCCTTCTTTAGGCTGTGCCTTTTATCTCGTGCACTGCCAAGCTTGGCTATAATCCATAACGCTTTATATAGGGAGCAGCGCATTGCTTGGGAGGGCCCGGCCTACATTTGCTCAATAAATGTAATTACCCTTCCTTTGTCTTCTGGATCTAAAACAAAATTGTTTTCTAGGCCTTTATTTTATCATGACTGAATCCTTGTCTGAATTTCTGCTGGGATATGCAGTCTAATCCCTATGCAGCAACAACAAAATCAAAACCTAACCATTCTTCTTTTCCTGTGCCACATTAGCGCTCTGTTTCCTTGGAAATTAAGTTTATAGAGTTTTTATTCAAACTCCCTTTTATCTGGATCATCTGCTCAGAGCTTCTGCTCCAAATAAGGGGCTTTTGTGCCGTTTCTCACACAGAACCCAGTTATTCGTGTTACAAACACGTAATGACTATGATGCACTCAAGAATATTTTTTTAAGCGTGGAGCAGCGTAATGCGTTGAAACTGTCAGCATCACGGGAGAGACGGTGGTTTATTCAAGAACCTCAGGGCGGGTCAGTATAAGTAGACGAGGGAGTGTTCAGGGACAGCTGAGAAAGGAGGCCGGGATTGTCGGCTTGTGTGTGGAACGGAGAGTTTCTTTTTACTTTTCCAGTATGGTGGCAAGAAGTTACATTTCATTCTAAAAGCCATCCATAGATTTAAAACAGGAAAACCATATTTTCAGGTGTCTGTTTTGGAGTGTGGTGATAAATGCTCACTGCGCTGAGCGGATGTGGCCAGGGATGCTCAGTCAGTATATGTGTGTATGTGTGTATGTGTGTGTATGTCTGTGTGTGTGTCTGTATGTGTGTGTGAATATGTCTGTGTATGTATGTGTGTGTTTATGTGTTTATGTGTATATGTCTATGTGCATATATGTGTGTATATGTGTATGTACATGTATGTGTGTGTATATATGTCTGTCTGTGTATGTGTGTGTTTATGTGTGTATGTGTATATGTCTATGTGCATATATGTGTGTATATGTGTATGTACATGTGTATGTGTGTATATATGTCTGTGTGTGTATGTGTGTAGGTGTCTGCATGTGTATATGTGTGTAATATGTGTGTATGTGTGTATATATGTCTGTCTGTTTGTGTGTATATTTCTGTGTATATGTATGTATGTGTGTATTTGTGTGTGTGTATGCATGTATATGTGTGTGTCTGTGTGTATATGTGTGTGTGTATGCATGTATATGTGTGTGTCTGTGTGTATATGTGTGTGTGTATATATGTGTCTGTTTGTGTGTGTGTGTAGGTGTCTGTATGTCTATGTGTATATGTGTGTAGTATGTGTGTGTGTCTATCTGTGTGTATGTGTGTCTGTCTGTGTATGTGTATATTTTTATGTGTGTATTTGTGTGTATGTGTGTCTGTCTATGTGTGTATTTGTGAGTATGTGTGTCTGTCTGTGTATGTGTATATTTTTATGTGTGTATGTGTGTCTGTCTGTGTATATTTGTGTGTGTATGTGTGTATTTGTATATATGTGTGTGTGTATATATGTGTCTGTTTGTGTATGTGTAGGTGTCTGTATGTCTATGTGTATATGTGTGTAGTATGTGTGTGTGTCTATCTGTGTGTATATGTGTGTATATGTGTATGTGTATATTTGTGTGCATATGTGTGTATGTGTGTGCATGTGTGTCTATCTGTGTATGTGTATATTTTTATGTGTGTATCTGTGCGTATGTGTGTCTGTCTGTGTATGTGTATATTTTTATGTGTATATGTGTGTGTATGTGTATGTGTATATTTGTGTGCATATGTGTGTATGTGTGTGCATGTGTGTCTGTCTGTGTATGTGTATATTTTTATGTGTGTATGTGTGTCTATGTGTATATTTGTGTGTATGTGTGTCTGTCTGTGTATGTGTATATTTGTGTGCATATGTGTGTATTTGTGAGTATGTATGTCTGTGTATGTGTATATTTTTATGTGTGTATCTGTGCGTATGTGTGTCTGTCTGTGTATGTGTATATTTGTGTGTATTTGTGTGTATGTGTGTGCGTGCCCATCTGCAGTTTTCAATCCTGAGGATGACACTGGAGGAATGGTGGGTCAGGCTTCTCCCTGGAATCTCACTGTATCACTCTGCTCTTGCCACCACACCACGTTCCTTCTTCAGGAAGTTTTTATATTCATAGTCCACACACGTGTAGCATGCACAGGTCACACGCCTGTAGTTTAAATGTGTGTACGTGTTCAGATTATATGTATAATGAGTAAATGTAGAGAACAATGCCTTACACACATGCCTGTGCAGAATAAAAGGCATAGTATAATCTTGAACTTCTCAGTCTTCTGAATTTAAATATAAGTAGCAAGTTAACACATAGTGAAGTGTGATATTGTTGATTCTTTGCTGCTTGTTCCGTTCCTTTATTATAGGTTTGGAAGCAGTGAAGTGTTGACGCGTTACGGGTAAGTTAGTTCAAGGTTTTCACCCTCTGGAAACAGATTGCCTGTAACACTGACAGGGACCTGTGCTCCATCCAGAAAGAGTTCTTATTTTTATTTTATTTATTTATTTATTTATTTTAGAGACAGAGTCTCACTGTGTTGCCCTCGGTAGAGCACTGTGGCATCATAGCTCACAGCTCTTAGGCGATTCTCTTGCCTCAGCCTCTCGAGTAGCTGGGACTACAGGTGCCCACCACAACGCCCAGCTATTTGTTGCAGTTTGGCCGGGGCTGGGTTTTGAACCCACTACCCTGGATATATAGGGCTGGTGCCCTACCCACTGAGTCATAGGTGCAGCCCCAGAAAGAGTTTTAAAGGATACATTGTGATACATCTGATTTAAAGCTGGAAATACAGTGAATGCCTCCTACCCCATGCAGTTAAGGTATATTTTTGTGTTTATAGTTGGAAAATTGAATATATTTTTACGATTAACATATGTATTCCCTTCTCATGTCCTCTAAAACCTTGTGAGTCATATTTTAAAAATCATTAGTTCATCTCAATATAATACATATTACCAAACATGGAAGACAATTTTTATGTAAAATTTTAAGGAAAAAATTAAATACACCATTAGAATTTTTGTAGCTATTTTAATAATGATTATTAATGGTAGGTATATATAAAAACTATACTTTTTGCTTGATTTCTCTGTAAACATAAACCTGCTCTAAAAAATTAGTTCCTTTATTTTTAAAACATTGGTTGTAAATTGAAAATACACCAGAATTTCAATTCTCTGGGAGAGGGTTCCCTGGATAAATGGTACAGAAATATATGAACATTCTGAATATTTAGGTTAGGAGTAGGTACATATGAGACTTTGTGTTTTTTTTTGAAATTTGCAAATATTTACTAATATGACTGTACAATTTTTCTTAAATATTTTAAAATATCTACAGCTACCAGGTGTTTGCCTTTTGCTTTTGTTTCTCTAACATCCCTCCATTGAGTGGCGCGCCCACCATCTCTAAGACTCAACCCTCCACTGAGTGGCGCGCCCACCGTCTCTAAGACTCAACCCTCCACTGAGTGGCGCGCCCACCGTCTCTAAGACTCAACCCTCCACTGAGTGGCCCGCCCACCGTCTCTAAGACTCACTCTTAGAGAGTGTGTCCCCCTTGTCAGGGGCTGTTGTCACAGGCACGTGTCTGTCCCTGTCATCTTGTCTTCAGCCAAAGCAGAGGTTTCATTTAAAAACATCCTTAATAATACACATAAAGCACTGGACAAAAGTGAATCCACCCTCAAATCTTCTACTTCAGAATACCAACCTAATAGAGGTATTCAGGAATTGTACTTCAGAGGGAGTTCTGGAGACTTGACCATCTGTTCACCTGCCCCAATCCACCTTTTTGGGTTTTATTAACAACATAGGGACATTATCTATCCCATTTTCCCCCAATAGAAATTGTGTTCTATAAAATGTCATGGCCCAGTCAGATGTTCTTTATGGCTATTTTTATGGGAGGAAAGCCAATTAAAGAATTAAAAAAATATTTTTTGTCAAATAAGTGCAAGAAGCAAATTGTCCTTGGAGAAGGAAAGTTTATATTAACGTATTAATGGCTCTGCTTAACATTGTTTATCCTAATATCATATCATTTCCTCTAGCAGTGTTTGATCTGAATCTCTTCTCTATGAAATGCCATAAAATACATTTTGTTATATTTTTATTCAGAAAGAGTTTGAGGAAGACTAAAACTAAATGTTTTAGGAATTTGGATTCACTGTAGCATTTCTTTGCCCAAACTAGGGAGTTCCTTATACAGAAAACATACGCACACACACACACGTGCACACATGCACACATACACACATGCACACACATGCACACACACACACTCTCACATGCGCACACGTGCACACACACACACGTGCACACATACATGCACACACATACACACATGTGCACACACATGTGCACACATGTGCGTGCACACACACACGTGCACACATGCACACATACACACACGCACACACACGTGCACACATGCACACACATACACATGTGCACACACATGCACGCACACACACTCTCACATGCGCACACGTGCACACATACACACACATGAGCGCACATGCACACATATGTGCACACATGAACATGCGCATACATGTACTCACACACCCACATGCACACACACGTACTCACACATGCACATGTACACACATGCATATGCACCCCACATGCACACATACATGCACACACACACATGCTCACACATGTACTCACACACACACATGCACACATATGCAGACACACATGCACACACACTCACACGAATACATACACGCACACACATGCACCCACATGCACATGCACGCAATGCACACATACATGCACACACTCGCACATGTGCACACATGCACACACACACATGCACACATACATGCACATGCACTCACACACATGCACACATGCACATACACGCACACGCGCTCACACACACATGCACACCCACACGCACACACACGCACATGCACGCACTCACACACATGCACACACACATGCACACCCACATGCACACACACACGCACATGCACACACATGCACTCACACACGTGCACACATACACCCACGTACACACTCATGCACTCACACACGTGCACACAGACACGCACATACACACACATTCACACAACACTCACATGCACTCACATACATGCACACATACACGCACACCCATGCACTCACACACGTGCACACATACACCCACATGCACACACACACATGCACACATACATGCACACACATGCACACACACACGCACACATACACGCACACCCATGCACTCACACACATGCACACATACACGCACATGCACACACACTCACATGCACTCATACATGCACACACACGCACATGCACTCACACACGTGCACACACACACACACACACATTCATTTCGCTTGTCAGAATCTGGAGAGCTCCCTTTTCATGAACAGGCTTCCCTCTCAGAGACCGTGTTGTCCCAGGTGCCAACAGAACAAGCTCTTCAGCATCTATTTCCCTCACCAGGTAGCCTGGCTCTGTCTGGGTATCTGTGGCTATCAGTGTGACTTGTATAAAAACAAACAGAGCAACTAAAGGTGCTGGTCTGCCTGTGTCCCTGGGAATTTTACATTGCTACTTACACAGTTTTGTCAGATTTACTGAGCTTTCTGCTAATTTTTGTAATACCCGGTAATAGGAGAATCTTTTTTTTTTTTTTTTTTTTTTTTTTGAGACAGAGTCTCACTTTGTCACCCTCAGTAGAGTGCCATATAGTCATAGCCCACAGCAACCTCCAACTCTTGGGTTTGAGCAATTCTCTTGTCTCAGTCTCCCAAGCAGCTGGTACCACAGACACCTGCTACAATGCCTGGCTATTTTTAGAGACAGGGTCTTGCTCTTGCACAGGCTGGTTTCGAACCTGTGAGGTCAGGCAATCCACCTGCCTCAGCCTCCCAGAGTGCTAGGATCACAGGTGTGAGCCACCACACTGGCCTGAGAGTAATTTTTGATGACATGGAATACCTGGGTCTCAGTGGAACTCACTCAGAAATACAGAAGAAATAGGCAAATAATACAAAATAAAGTGGAAAAAATCCACTTTAACTTGCACAAAAAAATAATTTCAAAATCAACATCAAACATAACTGCTGTATGAACTCCATGCAGAAGTCATGGTCAACATCCATCACGAAAAATGAAGATCCTGAGAATGAGGGAGATGAACTGATTTGCTCTAAATCCCCGGCTACTGAGTGGCGATGTTGAGACCTGTATTCCAGGCCCTGGAGGAAGCTGAGCACACTCTTTACATGTCATGAAATTGAGCTTAATGGTGATATTGGCTCAATTTGAAGGTTGAAAATCAGTTCACATAATACACAACTCTCCAAACAGTAATATTTTGGGGGAATATAAAATATTTTTAGCTGTTATAACTGTCAATTTTGTGAAATAGTTTGTTAAGTAAAAAGGCATTTAACGAATTGAGCTTTTCATGTCACAGACCCTCCAAGTCCTTACTGCTGTTTTTATCAATGCTACATTCCATAGAAAACATAACTTTATTTTCATGCTGCAACCTCACAAAATTAAAGGTGGATTAGCAGAACAATTAAGCATCAGGCTACTCATGTCCAGCTTTTCGGCTGAGCCCTGACTTCCTTTGCCTCGGTCTTATCATCTGTGAGATGGGGATAGTGATACTCCCGGCCTCCCTGGGCTGGGGGATTAATGAGGTAAAACACATAGGACTTAGTCCTTGGCACACATTAAGCACTTTTCAGCAATTAGGATGGTCTCATAATTATTCAGAAACTGGGCAAGCCCTTTCCTGGCATGTGGACACCATTAACTACACCTTTTCTGGGCCCTTCTACAGGTTTATTTGCAGTTTGGTTGCAGTGCTTTAAGTCTCTGCACCATCTAATAGGCTTTGAGGTCTTTGTAGTCAGGGACTCTCTTCTGCTACGTGTTGCTGGAATCTATCACGTTATCTGACCCCAGTAGCAGAACTTCCTATCCAGTGATTTGTAATACTAGGGTGTCTCACCTCGCACCCCAACTGTTTTCAATTTTTATGCACCTGTACAGCTTAAATATAGAACAAAGATAATAAAAATAACAAGATACAAAAAGCCAGAGAGATGTTAGCTTGCCACTTGGCAGTTCAGGAGGGCGTTAGTGCCTTGCGTGGGGTGTCCAGGTAGCCCCTCAGCCATGGCCATGGCTGGGCTGGAGAGACAGGAAGAGGAAACTCACTCTGAGGTCCGTCACCCCTGCCTCACTTTGTGGTCTATATCCTGAGGCAGAAAGTGATCCAGAAAAGAAGGAATTTGAGATAAATATGTCATAATATCTTTAACCTGAAACCATATGGAAAAGAAATGAGATTGAAAGTACCTGAAAACATTGCAGATTAAATGACTGAAGATAAACATTTTCCCCCTAAGATCGCAATAACTCAGAGAACAAGGCAGGTCATTTCCCCCACAACAGAGTCTCGATAAGTGACATTTTCAGTGATTTCACCATTCCTATTTTGGCCCACTAGAGGTTTATCAACCCATATTGCCCTAAGCCCTTTTTAACACTATAAGCCAATATAATGATAGAGAAATTTTGAAGGTTTGCTAAACATCACTTTAACTCAGTTTACAAGAGTAATGAAATAGAGATCCACTGGTAGAGGGGGTAGGAGGATAGTTATTGGCTTCTATTCTTTCATGCAACTTTAAAGGTGAGTTTTTTGGAGGCTGACTAAAAATGTAATGCCGTCATAAATAAAATCATTGTTCTATAGACACACTCCAGCACATTACCGCTGATCCATGGGCTTAGTGAAACAAAGTTGAAAATCCATTTAGACTAAAAATGTCGTAAGGATATATATTTACACCCCACAAAATCATTCTGCCTTCTGAAATATTGCGTCTGAAAGCTGAGTGCAATATTTAACATGAGGTGGTAGCAGCAGAGCTCGAGTGCAGAATGTTGCAAAATGATGCCAGTTGCACGCTAATTCACCGAAAATCCACCTTCAGCTTCTTCCAAAGAATACACTGAGCTAAAGGTCATTGTATAACATTTCCAAAAAGTAAAAAAAAATAAAGAAGAATGCCAAACATTTTTCTGGCACTTAACACTGATGATAAAGGATCACTTTGCCTGGCAAGGGAGTGAATTCTTTTATTTATTTTAGCTGAGTTTAGGACTGAAGCCAGAATTAACATTTTTTTTTTTATTGAACAAATAATTTTTCTCTGCTCAATATGAACTTTTAGATTCAAGGGCAACCTAAAAGGGGAACTTCAGTGACTGTCCTATGCGTTGTTTGAAGTGCTATAAGCTTGGATGGCCTTCCCAGTCACTCATAATTTTCAGTTTCCCTGTATGGAAAAATATGTTTTTAATGTTGTATCTTCTGTTCTAGTTTTGCAAGAAAGAAAACCGTAAATAAATGAGTTATTAATATTCTGGCAAGAGAATAAAGGTCACTGTGTGAAAACAAATTAAGTTTCAACGGATAAACCATCCGTGCAAAGTCAGACCTTTACAGTAAGAATGTGATTGTTTCGAGGTAAGTCGGAGAGTTAGAGAAGAAAAAGGCAAGTCAGGTAAACCAAGGTCACCTGTAACCTTGGAGACAGGCCCTGCAGAAGGCAGTGTTCCCCGAAATAGCAGGTGTGACCATTAATTTGGGTTTCCTAGTGAATTCTTGCTCTTTTTGATTGTTTCAGCTCTAAAATTCCAAGAAAGGCCATTAATAGAGGTGAAGAATATATCCACACACACATAAATAGATATGCTGCATATATTTCTATGTCATCTATTATCAAAAAGAGCAGTGTCTATAAACGGGAGATTGGTCTGTTCATCCACTTACTTCACGCAGATGAACTTGCCTTCTGGGAATGTGTTATTTATGTAAATGGCATATAGAAATAGCTATCTATATTGACAAATAACTTGTACTTATATACTTTAAAAAACCATTGAAATGTAGAAAAGTTACAGCTAACTTTTGTTACGATTCCCGACTATGACATTATTGTGAATTTCATAGTTTATTTTTGTCTGTGAATAATTTGTAAACTTCTAGAGGATTTTTAGTGTTTTGAATCTGCAGTATACTATGACATCATCTTGTGATCTGCCACATAATTACCTGTACTGGCTTCTTCTTCCTTCAATATCTCCTTCTCCAATCTGTTAATCATTTAGATAAACTTTGAAAAAGATCTCAAGAACATTGTCTTCAAAAAGAGGCTGTGGCTTTGTTCTTCAATAATGGGCTGAAAAGTCCAAGAGAACATTGGGAAGATCTAGAGGAGGGAATCTGCTGGTCAGGGCAGCAGAATGGCTAGAAAAGTGGACCCACTTGTGTCTCACCGTCCTGGGCAGGTGCACCTGAAGGCTTCATGATCAAATACGGAATTCTTTCCTTCTAATATCTGGCTCTGTGTCATGACAAGCCACCTCTCTAAGCATAATATTTGGAGGCAAGAAGCGATCTCTGCCAGAGCTTGGCTCCTTGGGACACTACCTTATTTCTTTTCCCTTTATTAAGTCCTGCACACATAGGTCATGAATACATTTATGCATTTGTAGGGTACACTGTTGATTTTTTATACAATTTGGAATGCTTACATCAAACTAATTAATATTGCTTTCACTTCATTTACTTAATGATTGTGTTAAGACATTTATGTTCTATACTTGATAGATTTAACTTGTACCCTTGCAATATGCTCCATAGGTGTGGTCCTGCCATTTATCCTCCCTCTCTCAAACCTCTCCCCCCGCCCCTCCCCATCCACTTCTCTCCTTCATCCTGGGCTATAGTTGTGATCTATCTTTCATAAGAAAGTGTGAGTAGTTATAAATTGGTTTCAGAAAAGTACTGAATACATTGGATACTTTTTCTTCCATTCTTGAGATACTTTACTAAGAATATGTTCCAGCTCCATCCATGTAAACATAACAATGGCAAAATCTCCATCTTTTTTAAGGCCAAATAGTATTACACCGTATACATATACCACAATTTATTAATCCATTCGTGGGTCGATGGGCAGTTGGGCTTCTCCTTAAATGTTTAAATGGAAATGCCATATTCATCCATGCTACGGCATGTGTAAACCTTGAAAACATTACGGTGTGTCTTGAAAGAGGCCCATCATGGTATGTCTGTGTTGTGTGGCTCCATTTATGTAACTAGTTCTGAGCTGGTCAGTCGATAGGCACAGACATTGGATTCATAGTTGTCCAGACCTGGTGAGAGGAGGATGTGGAGAGTGTGTGACAGCAGGCACAGGATTTCTTTCATGGGTGATGAAATTTTCTGAAAAGAGATTATGGCTATGGCTGTAAAAACTCTGTGCATATATTAAAAAGTACAATTTTGTACCCTTTAAGAAAATAGCTCAATAAAGCTTTTTAAGTGTTTAAAGTAGATGACCACCACAGAGTAATGTGGGGCCTTGTGCACCACGAGGGTGTGGGGAACATAAAGAACCATGAAGCTCAGTTTCCAATCTAAAGAGCCTTTTCCCCTGAAGAGCTACAGGGAGGATGAACAGGAACAGCCAGAAGAGTCGCTCGGCTTCAGATGGATGATTCTGTGTCTTCCTGAGTGAAGACCACCTGGGATGTGTTTGTTGGACATCTTCTCGACTTGAAGATTTAGTTTTTATATTAAAAGTTATGGGACTTAGAAAATAAATCGTAGGCCATTGTGTCAGTCAGAGAAATGTACTCTTTTTTTTTAATTAAATGATAGCTGTGTACATTAATGCAATCATGGGGTAGTGTGGTGTTTTCATATACAATTTGAAATATTTTCATGTAACTGGTTAACATAGCCTTTGTGTCATTTTCTTAGTTATTGTATTAAGACGTTTATATTCTACTTTTACAAAGATTCACTTGTATGTGTGACTAAAAGATGGCAAGGCCAGCCCAGTCCCATACAGCCTGGAGGAAGGCATATTGGGCATTTCTCTGGGATTTTATATCTGAAGACAATTTTACTTTTAATTTTATCCTCCTTCTAACCTTCCAGTGTATGTAGGACAGGTGATGTCATCCTTATTACATAGATGTGAAAAGTAAAACCCACATAGGTGGCGTGAATTCCCAAACGACAGACCAAGTTGAGAGTGACACTCAGACCGTCCAACTGCAAGACTTTTATTCAGTGCACCAGATTCAAGTTATGGGTTCTGATTCTTGTAGTTTATGATGAGATGACCTGAATAAATCCCACAGCACATCCGGTTTAGTTATTTTTGTTTTAATTAATGGATTGTCATATGGCCTATGAGGAGATCATCTATCAAGGTGGCTGAAAATGGCAAATCAAGCCAGCACTGTGGCCGCTGTGTCTGCGTACATCCCAGCAAAATCCTACAGAGACTCTCCTCACGAAATCAAGTCACATGTCTCTGTTCTGCTTGTGACAATTCAAGCCAGGTCTATCATCACGTTGGCAATTAGCAAAGTGACAGCCTGTCATGTGATCCTAACTCTATCGGAAAAAGTGACGGAGACAGCAGGTAGCAGGCAGCCTGTCCCCTCCTCATAGTCAGAGATCCAGGTCTGTCTTTCTGTGTGTGTTAACTTGGTTCATCCCAGCCAGTACAGTGGGATGGATGTAACTTACCTCAGTGTTTTGTGAAAAGGTAATAAAGATAAGACAGCCCAGGATACATAGCAAATTGTCAATAATATGTGTTCATTTAATGCCCACCTTCTTAATTCTTATACAACTACTTTCATGTGGTTTGTGGATATCTCTCCATAGAGATGGATTCAATGGACTCGTGGGCTACAGAGGTTCACTCTGCACTTTTTATTATCACTGAAGATGGGATATAAAATTGGGGACAGGATCCATGAACCAAGAGATACATGTCACAAACCAGGACACTGAGTGGTATTTAGAAATAGTCCTCAAAAGGATGAGTCAGCACCAGGACACAAAACCTTAAACAATTTTAACCAGATGCTACCAGATGTGGTAGGGAAGGCTTTACAGGGTTAGGGCAACACTGCCGGTCGCAACATCTCCAAGAAGTGGACTTTACCTTTCCCAGTACATCTGATTTCATAGAACCTGGAGCTCTCATGATTCAGAAAAGACACAGGCTGAAGTAAGTTAACACTTCTACCTTTTACATTAGACTTTCCAAAACTCATCATCACAAAAGTCATGATATTGCTGTGTCCAAAGTCATTAATATGATACATTCTCTTAGGCAGAAATACCAGGGTGTGTAGTTTCCATGTTCTGCTGTGTAGTTTCAGAATTCAAATTTTATCTCTCATTCTGGGATTTTTTTGTTGCAATATAGGACTCCACCAACCTCTTAAGCATAAGATGCATCTTTCTGCAAAGCAAAAGTCATCTTTATAAACACCTGCTGGCACAGATACCCTGCATTTTGGAAAAGTGATACTCATTCTTTCTGTGTTGATACTGACAGCTCACCAACTGTGCAAACGGGATCTGCCAGAAGCCAAAGGAGACCGTACACCTGAAATAAATCCAGGAGAAAGGTGTGACCTGACAATGTTATAGAAAGTATTAACTGGTCCTCAGATTTTATTGTTTGGGGTGAAAGAGTAGAGAAATATTTATATTACATTTACAGAGTCACTTCCAATCATAAATATGCTAACCAAAATAATCTCTATTTTATTATTTGGGATTCATTGTAGGTGCAAAAAAATAGATTATACGGATTGTGGTCATTAGGTAAAGTCTCTCTTGTAGTTGTGTCCTGCCCCCAAGAGGTGTGTTGTACAGTGTAACCTCCCCGCCCTCCTCCCCTCTTCCCGATCCCTCATTCCCCCACCCCACTCCTTGTATTTGATCATTTACTGTCTTCATATGAGAATTGAGTACATTGGATTCTTGCCTCTCCATTCTTGTGATGCTTTACCAAGAATGTGTACCACCTCCATCCAGGTTAATACAAGAGGTACAAAGTTTCTATCTTTCTTAGTGGCTGAATAGTATTCCATGATGTACACATACACTATAGCTTGTTAATCCATTCCTGGGTGGGTGGGCGTTTAGGCTGTTTCCAAATTTGGAAGACTGTAAATTGAGCTGCAATAAACAATCTAGTGCAAATGTCCTTGTGATAAAAGGATTTTTTTTTTCTTCTGGATAGATGCCTAGCAATGGGATTGCAAGATCAAATTGGAAATCTAATTTAAGTTCTTTGAGGGTTCTCCATCCTTCCTTCCATAAAGGTTGTATTAGTTTGCAGTCCCACCAGCAACGCAAAAGTGTTCTCTTCTCTCCACATCCTTGCCAGCATCTGCAGCTTTGAGACTTTGTGATGTGGGCTATTCTCACAGGGGTTAAGTGATATCTCAGGGTAGTTTTGATTTGCATTTGTCTGACAATCAGAGACAATGAGCGTTTTTCAAATATTTGTAGCCATTTGTCTGTCTTCATCAGAGAAGATTCTGTTCACATCTCTTGCCCAGAGGTAGGTGGAATTGTTTACTCTTTTTCTGTTGATTAATGTGAGTTCTCTGTAGAGTCTAGTTATCCACCCTTTATCAGATTGATACCCTGCAAATATATTTCCCATTCTGAATGTTTTCTTTTTTCTTTACTTGTTGTACAGAAACTTTTCAGCTTAATTAAGTCTCACTTATTAATTTTTTTTGTTGTGATGGCTGCTGAAGTCTTTGTCATAAAGTCTTTCCCCAGTCCAACATCATCAAGAGTTTTCCCCACACATTCTTCTAAGATTTTTTGTTTTGTGTTTTAGATTTAAGTCTCTTATCCATCTTGAGTCAATTTTTGTAAGGGGTGAAAGTGTGGGTTGAGTTTCAGTCTTTTACATGTAGTTATCCAGTTATCCCAGCACCATTTGTTAAATAGAGATTCTTATCCTCACTGTACGCTTTGTTTGGTTTATCAAAGATCAGAAGGCTAGTAGAGACTAGTTTCATCTCTCAGTTTTCTGTTCTGTTCCATATGGGGAAAGACTTTTTCCAAAAGAACTATGAAACCATAAGAAAAGACATTGCAGAAGACACTGGCAAATGGAAGAACATACCGTGCTCTTGGCTGGGAAGAATCAATGTTGTGAAAATGTCTATTCTATTCAAAGCAATTTACAGATTCAATGCAATCCCCATTAAAATACCAACATCATATTTTGAAGAACTGGGAAAAATAGTACTCTGTTTTGTTTGGAACTGGGGGAGGGGGAACCCTTATAGCTAAAGCTACTCTTGGCAATCAAAACAAAGTTGGAGGCATTGCCCTACCAGGCTTTAGGCTGTATTAAAAGTCCATAGTAATCAAAACAGTATGGTAATGGAACAAAAATAAAGACATAACCAAAATTATCTTAATACTTAAAAAAACAATAAAACAACAGTAACTAAAATGGCAGAAACAACTAATTCTGATGTTGGGAGCCCCTAGTCAGAATGATTAAGTCATTGGGTAAAGGCAAGTAAAACTCTGCAAAAAAATACCAGCTTGGATCCAGACATGCAAAGGAAGGTAAGGAGAAGTGTGAAATTCTCCAGCTCTAGGGCTCTGTGAAGACTTGGTAAGCAAGAGGAAGTGAGTAGATCATGTCTACAGTTGGGCTGGAAACCATTCCCTGAAATCCAGGTTTCTCTGAGCTCATCTGAGCTTTGTACGATCAATCACAGTGATCTTCTGCAATCATATCTAACTATCCTCTGTTTCCTTGGGGAAAAAAGAACTTGTCTATCAAATTTGTCCTCCAAGGTTATAGTATTAAAAACCATCCAGTTGGTAGAGAGTCATAGCCCCTAGTAACATAACATGTTATTTATCAAATATGAAAGAAAATTTAAGGACTGATAGGCATAATAACCCTGCTTTCTTGGTCTTCTATTACTTCTAGAATATTTTTACTAGATGAGGCTAAGAAATTCCTTTATCCCAAGAGTGATGTCAGGTTGGTGAAAGAACCATGACAGAGCAGGTCACCATGTTTGCCAACTGCTTTGCCAATAGGACAAAAATTAGGTCAATTACTTAGCTGGTTTCTGCTGTCTTTATTATGAATGTGTATTCTTGTTTTTATAATAATTACCTGATACGAAAAATCATGAAATATTTATTGCACAATTTTTTTTTTTTTAAGAACCAGGCATTTGATGCTAGAAAGTAAGATGTAATTAGTAAGGTGTAATTCCTGCCATAAGGAGAGGACCATGATCTTCATGACAAGAGTCAATTTGTTACTATCATTTTGCAAAAGTATTTCTGATATATAAATTATAAACCACATGTTAAGTATAGCATGGTGGTTGCAAAGGATGCTTGCTTTTTGATTCTCTTCTCTACGACTTATAACAGGACAAAAGCAGATGAAAGAATACTCTGAGTTTAAAAAGTTGGTGCTTAAAACCTACAAAGATTCGATATCTTTTAACTCCACATTTTCCCTCTTTTTATGTTCTTTCTACCAGCTCTTCTCATTTTCCAAATAATCCTCCAGTTGTAACATGTGTCCCAAAGACAATGAACAGCCTGGAGCAGAGATGTGTTCTCTACCTACCACACTCTGTTGAGCCACAGCAGATCTCCCACTGCTTTACCAGCTGATAGGCAGAGGACACTGCCAGGAGGAAAGCTGGTCCTATCAGGGAGATTTCCTCGCTGGTCTGAGGTGGACAGGGAGGTCTGGAATGGGGGATTCCCAGAGAAACTCTGGCCACGTGTGTGCCTCCCGGGAGTGTGCTGTTTCTAGATGGTAACTGACAAGTTTCTGCAGGGAGGGAATGTCAGCCTCTAACTGTGCCCCGAAACCATCACTGCCAACAGGATGATGGGGGGACACCCCACCAACCCTTAATGGGAAACTCCCATTATTTTGTTCATTTATGCAACCAGAAAATTACAATATCTCATTACAACTCTTTTGTTAACATAATTTTAAATAGGCTTTGCTGTTGCTACAAGGCAAGTTCATACGATTTAGCAAGAGTAATGTGTCTAAATTGCTCTTATGACAAATCAATGTGTCATTTCACAACGTGTGATCTGTGACAGTGTAAGGCAGAAGGGAAGCATGTCCATTCTTGGAATTATGTCAGGGCTGTGCCTGTGAGTGTGAGTGGGATAATAAGACGGGAGTTTTTACTCGGTGTCATTGGAAAAATTCTCATGCCATGGGCCTTGGCCACCTACGAACCACATGACATATTGATGCCATTTTCTTTCTCCTCTCTGTAAGTGCATGATGTTTTTCTCCAAAGAGCCACTTTCCAAGAGGATCTTGGGGAAGTAGATAGATACTTTTTCTCAACAGATCATTTTAGAATTGATTTAAAAAATTTTTGCATTTGACCTGGGCCTTCTTTTAGAAAGGTTGATATATTTGACTTGGAGTTTAATTGACATTTTTAGCAAAAGACATTGAATTTCTTGATTCAAGATAACAAAAAAAGTTGTCAGGTTGTTCTAAGCAGTCACTTGCCCTCATATTCTGATAAAATGTCTTTGAAAATTATGACACTGGTGAAGTTTCACTTTCTCGAATACTAAGAATCCACAGTAGAATAGGTGCCAATCTTTTACTTTCTTTTAATGGCTGGATATTTTAAAATACCATCAATGGAGTTGTGTGTAAATTATTTAGTCTGGAAGAATTGTAGGGCTAAACATCAGTTATGTTTTACAAAAATAACTGTAGGTCTATTTGTAAGTTGTATATGAGACTCAGGTCTGTTGTGTCCATACAGACCACCACAGGTGATGAATGCTTTGTTATCATTAAACAAACAAACAAACAAACAAACAAAAGAAAAACTACGCCAAAAAATGGTCAGGTAAATGAAAGGTTCACAGACTGTTCCCAACGCATGTGGCCCCACCATAGAGTGTGTTGGCTCCAGCCGGGGCAGCATCCTGGACTGCTCCATGCAGTCACCTACCTCTCATCCCCCAAATCAGTGCAGGAATCATTTGCCGAGTGCCAGGGCATATTTTCTGATATTCTTTGAACACAGAGGAGTACATCTCCCTCCTTTGCTGCTTCTAGCTTGTCACAGAGTGGATTGGTACCTTTTTTCTAGCAGGTGGTTAATACACACTTGTCCCCCAGATGGATGTCTGAGTTCAGTTTGAGGGTTGCTTCGTGGATTCTTTCACTTATGTTTCCATGCTTAATGATTCTCTCCTTCATTTTCCCAAAGCCCCAGTCAGGGCCCTCTTTGCACAATAAAATGTGGATACATAGGATTGTATTTCTTTGTAATTCCACTCTCGGGAATTCGTTTCTTGAGACTATTCTGGGGTCTATTTGTTCATTGATTCTGAGAACCATATGTGGGTGATTTTTCATACCAGACACTATTTAAATGCTGGAGAGCCACGATTCAACACATGAAGCCATTTGAGCAGTGTGTTAAGAACTGTGACCTGGGGAAACTTCTAGCCTTCGGTGGAGCTCTGAAGGGCAGACCTGAAGTAGGAACAGACATCATTCCTAGTTTTCAGAAGAGGCCAGCACTTGGCCTGCGTTTTAAAGAACAAAGGCGTACAGTGGAGGTAAATGTGGACATGGCCCCGTGACGACAGAGCCCAGCTGAACATGCACATTCCTGTGCTTTCTGAAGCATCGCCCTGTGTATAAATACATTATTTTAATATGCACCTTTTCATTTATTCCACACATGAGAAGAAGGGGCTGTCATCAGTTCATTGTCTAAAGGGACTTAGAAAAGACCCGTGTCTCGGAGCTCCTTCCGGACCTGGCTTCCGACCTGCAGCATTTATTTGCCCACATCATATTCATGCTCTTCTGTCATTCAAGAAGAATATGTGTGTGAAGGAAAACTCACAAACATGAGCCCACAGCCCCTTATCATAACAGATAATTTTAACATTTCTTTAATCCTTGTACACAGTGTGCATAATACTAGAAAAATCATCTAGAATAAAGGAAGAGCAACTACAACAAAAATTCATTTTGGTAAAGAAGTAGATCAGGCTGAATTCGTAAATTCTTTTGTTGTTGTTGTTCTTGATCTTGTTTTTGCAGAACTACAAGGATAACATAACAACTGGGTATTGCTTCCAGTCTGAGCATTTATCACCTGTTTGTCTTTAAATCTCCGGTGATGACAGAGAGATTATGGAGGCATTGCATGCCTATTTTTAATTAGCAAGCAAATGTGATTGATACCATTATCAAAAGCAAGTGCCCAAAGATATAAGATGAGAACTATCTCAGCCCACTTCTGTCCTCCAACTACCTCCGCCCACGTCTGTCCTCCAACTACCTCCGCCCACGTCTGTCCTCCAACTACCTCCGCCCAC
>NW_003852509.1:2149248-2186303 GCF_000181295.1 Otolemur garnettii
CCTCCAACTACCTCCGCCCACTTCTGTCCTCCAACTACCTCCGCCCACTTCTGTCCTCCAACTACCTCCGCCCACTTCTGTCCTCCAACTACCTCAGCCCACTTCTGTCCTCCAACTACCTCAGCCCACTTCTGTCCTCCAACTACCTCAGCCCACTTCTGTCCACCAAGTTTCTACATCCATGGGGTTTGAGACTCTGGACTGTCTACTTACATTTGCTCATTTTGTAATTAAAATAAGCCCTACTGCTTAGTGCAGGTCTGACTTCAGACCAAGGGTAGTAATAATTCCCTTCTTGGGGGCCCCAGGACTCAGTGGGTGGGGCCCCAGGACACTGCAGCTTCACCTGGGCCCCATCACTGGCAGCTGGTGTCTGCTGTCTCTCCCTCCTCTCCCTCCTTCTTTCTCTCCTTCCTTCTCCTGCAGCCCAGCAGGACGGCTACACTGCTCACGGCAAACGCCTGGCATTAACCCCACATGGGTGTGGACATGCATGGTGATCAGCCCTGACTTAGTGAGTCGATATCTGAGGTCACACAGCAAGGGAGGGGCTGAGAAGGACGGGAATAACTCAGCCCGCAGGCAGGAAGTGACATCTTTCTGTTTCTTATCAAAAGAGATTTTAAAAGTTGTTGCTACAGAATTATCTGTTATATGAGCTTCAAGAATTCTTCAGGTAAAAAGTGGATAAATCAGATGCTTGTAATGAACCCATCTGAGATCTTGCTACTTTGCCTTCTAACTTCATCTGACTGTGGGTGAGATTCTCAGCGACCTTTCTGATACATGACTCTGGTGGCTTTCAAAGTTAACTTCATTTTTAAAACTTAATAAAAACTAGAATTCAAAAGGGCAGGCTGTTTGGGTGCTGGCACAGGGTTTCACTCAAAGAATGAGAACAGCCAGGGAAAGGCCGAATGAGTGAAAGGGGCGAGAAAGAGTGACTGTCTCCTGGCGTCCCCACAGGGAGTGGAGGAAGAGGAGCGGTGCCTCCTCAGAAACACCCTAGAATCCCCAGTTTGTTTCAGGATGAGTTCTTGTATTGATGAGATGCTGAGACACAACTCTGGGGCAGGAGAGGTGGATAGTTCTTCCCGAGAAGGCCAAAGAACAGGGTCCACCAGGAAGGTGGTGGCAGTTGGCTGGACGTCACCAGACACAGTGTCCCACTCAGGTGGGTGTGAGGTGCTAATGGAGGTCAAGACAGAAACACGTAATTTCTTAACAAAACAGAAACGCTGCAGGGACTCTGGCTAAGCCATTGTGCCTTAAGCAAACTGTCTCATGAGTGTTTGAGGAACCTCTCAACCCCCAGCAGGGCAGTAACTCGGGAGGCAGTTAGTTCCATGTTCAAATATTGCCCTTTCTCAGGAAGACTTCTCTTACACCCATCACGTTCTACTTTTGATAACCTGCGCTCACACTCCTGGTATTAGCAGAACCACCCTTAAAGAAAGATGAAACTGGGTGCAGCGCCTGTGGCTCAGGGGAGCAGGGTGCCATCCCCATATGCTGGAGATGGCTAGTTCAAACCCAGCCCCGGCCAAAAATTGCAAAAAGAAATTAAATAAAATTAAAAAATAAAAAGAAAGATGAAACTAGTTTTTTGGAGAAGTCAAATAATTGACCTGTGGCTTCTCTGAAGAAGGGCTGTCCATGTGAGGTTTGGACCCTTTCTGAAGAAGAGTCTTCTGGTAATCGGCTTTTATCTAAAAATCAGACAGTTTTAACAGACTTGAAGCTTTATGCCTGAGCTGTTTCGCTTGGCAGAGGAAGCTCTAGAACCTTCACCTGGGAGAGTCCCGGGACCACCCTGAGGTTGGGAGAGTGGACAGGAGGCTGCCGAAGGACTCACGTGTGAGCTCTGCCTGCTGCATTGATGAGGTTTTAGGTCTTTTTGTTGTGGCTGGAGGAAGATGATGAAGCCTGACGATTTCCTGAGGTTCACGCATCGTAGTCAAGTTTTGGCTTCTTCTTTCTGGACACTGACAGTATCACAGGAAGGAAATCTCCGGTTACTGCAGGACCATCACTACAAAAACAAAAGTGGTCAAAATATCTCCAGGATTCCAACGTACACATACAAGTCAAGTCTGTTCATGGTATATACTTTCAAGTGCAGGGAAATAATTAAACCAAGGACTCCTAAGTTTCAGCTCTGTATTTGCCCAGTGCACAATTATTCCTATTATTTGATGGAAAATGGAGAGCTGTGTGATCTCTCAGATATTCCCACCCATCAGGGTGACTCCCTCTGGGTTTAGTGATCGTGGACAATTTTATGTTCCCATGCCTTGCTAACAACAAAATCTCCCACCCACTGCCGGTGGAGATCTATCAAAGACTTGAATTTGCTACTGTCTAGCCCATGTCAGATAAGAAAATGTCTTTCTCTAGGCTATGAAATGAAAAACCAATTTCACTGACTGTTACCTACATCGAATGTTCTAAATTAGAGTTGTGTGGACCCTAAGGTTTGGGTGTATCGTTTTGTACATACACCCATGTGAAATCCCCCAAAGCCCAGGTAAAGGAAGAAATAAGGCCAAGATCTCTTCACTGCTATTTTGCACTTTTGTGGATCCTGAAGCAGAGCCTAGCTCGGCGGTCTCTTCTCTGCCACTTTCCTCTTTAAGATGAATGTTAAAATAAAAACCAGAACATAGTGACCCAATGTGAATTTTTAAAATTTCTAAAAACAAACAAACAAACAAAAAGGATTTTGAGTGTTAAAGACACATAGAATTTCTTCTAATCTATTTCTAGACATTCTCCATTCCCCTCATGATTTATCTGATAACCTTTGCTCAAATGAAAATGCACATTCACACACAGAAGGAGAGAGGGAGGCGGGGAACACTCACTGCAGAGAACACACCCTTGGAATCCCCTTTGCGGTGATCTGCGTCTAGCGAGCTGTCCTGTCCTGTAAGACTGGCCTCCTGCGTCTCACCCCCTAGCACATCCTCGACTCTAGAAAACCAGGAGCCATCATTCTCTGGGGCTCCCCCTACCACTTTTGACACCTATTTAGTTGATTAATTTTATTTTCCCATGTTTACCTCTGAACCGTGATTTCATTCCCTCACACATGTATTTACTCATCCACGCAAGAGGTGCTCTGCTGATCCTGTATGACCTGCGAGGTCAGCACTGAGCAGGAAACAGAGCCACTCCTGACTTTCAGGGATCTGAAAATTTATTGGAGGATCACTGACTGACAAGCAGTAAATAATTTAATACAAAACTATGCTACCAAAAATATGCCACTATTAAGGTTACAAATAGGGTGCTCTGCTAGGGAATGAGAGAAATCAGTGGAGGTAAATTCTTCATGTTCTAAAAAAGTGAGACAGAACTTGTCAGACTGACAAATGGAGAAAGGAATGTGGATTGCAGTGAGGCCTGAGGGAAAGTGGGAGTTTCCTCATGACAAGAAGGGGACCCAGTTATTATGAGGCTAATAGATCCTTTAACTCCTTCATTACTAGACTTTAGAAACATTGACTTGAAATCTTTTGAAGAGTAACATCTTTACCCTTAAACTGTGCCAAATAATCCCCTATAATTTTCTTAGATTTTTTTGAATGTATTAAAACATTAGTGATACATTTTCATCTCAGGAGAGGCGACCAAAGAGACCTCTGGTGTGTTCCCCTGATACACTAAAAAACATTGTATGCTATATCATTTTTCATGAAGTTGTCCTATTTTTAAGGAAGCCCAAACTGCATTATGAAGAGAATCCTTTGTTCTGAGGATTCAAGCCTTGCTTGCTCCGACCACCGCTGCTTTCCGCTGCTGCTGGGCATCAGAGGGTACTGGTTTGTGTGTGTGGGAGTGACAAATGGAAAGGCCAGATTCATGACAACATGACACATTGAGTCAACCCCATGAATATCATTAGTGTCATACTCTGTCTTCTTATCTAGAGGCAGGTTATATTTCCAGTAAAGACATAATACTGTAATCCAGAATGTTTTCCCTAGATTTTTGTGTGATTTTCGACATTTAAAAATCCTAATAAAGCCTGCAATGAGCTGGGTAGCATTTGTCTTTCACAAACAGCTTCTGTGCTAATTTAATGACAATCAATACTCCATGGAACAGGCTTGGAATTTTATCATAGCTATTTGGAAAACATTAAAACATGCAGGTGTCATGTATACAGATTTTATAAACTACACAGTAGATACGGCTTTCCCATTTGACCCCAGGTGAATACATATTTTTTCATAGCCATTTTCAAACGAGATTTTTGTGTTATGTACGTTAAATTGGGCTTTCACGGCACCTACCTGATGCACTGCGATACCCTTTTCTTCCATGAAGGACTTCTCGAATCTGTACTCGCACATTGGATGTGTTTCATTCTTAACGTGTGTCCATGCTCCACTTAACCGGTGCGAATGACATAGTGGCCTTTAGGTGTTCAAAGGCTCATGTACGTTAAACATATTCTAAGTATTTGACATTGACTCTGTAAAATGAAAATGAATAAAGCAGTGAAGAAAGTTAGAAATCAATATTTATTAAGCACTTACTCTGCCATGGTTATTGTTCTAGGACTATCCGAGTCCTCACACCACTGCGACCTACACAGTATCCTATGGTATCGTCACTATATGATGAGGAACTTTCTCCTCCTGGAGGTTAATTGTTTAACCTGTGATTGTCCCGACCAGGAGTTAGCAACTAATGCTGTTAGCATTCACAGCCAGGCTGCCTGACCCCACCACATGCAGTCTGTAATACTACAAAGATCTGTAAGGACACTGAAACAGATTATTTCATGTTTTATCAATCCATCGAGCCTGGGTGCAATATATCATTATGTATTATAAAGAGTATGTCTTTATTGCATTATTTTATATTGTGGGCATTTATAATCATTTATTCTTTTAATGTATTTCATTTAAACAGTCTTGCATAGAAAACCCCCAAGGCATAATTTGAATTTCTGCATTCACAATAAAATACAGAAAACACAGAGATCTGAATAATTAGTCTTCCAAATCTTGTACCCTATCTGATATACTTCATTACACTGCTCTTGGGGTTTTCATTTTTCATCGTGAAAAGTAATAGCACACGGAATTAATAATTCTGAGCCATGAGATTCATGCTCTTATAAAAAGGTTACATTTGTATTCACTCTCGATCTACTCTAAAGGAAAAGATTTTTGCTGTATCATGCTGAAAATAACAAAAATAAATGTATTTCATAAATAGTTCCTGGGTTGATCAATAATACATTTGCATAAGTTTATCCAGTGCAAAGGCACTGCCTGGTTGGGAGTGAGACGCTGATTTGCAAAGACCCCACCAATAAACGTGCAGGGCCTGGAGGAGTTGGGTCCCGATCAAGGAAACTGTGTGACCCCAGGAGGGGCTGGTCCCTCAACAGGGGCAGCAGGCAGAGCGGCAAGAGTGGGGGAGGCCGAGGACTCTTGGAGGGAACCCCCTTGGGAGGAGGATGGAAGGGCTGAGAGGTCGGGGGTGTCTTCAGCAGCCTGGTGGAGTGAGGAAGTCTTCACCAGCCCGCACAGGCTGCCGTGACAAAATGCCCACAAACTGCTTGTCTTAAAATGCAGAAATGTATCTCCTCATGATTCTGGAGGCTGAAGTCCCAGATCAAGATGCCCGAGGGCTGGTTCTCCTGGGGCCACCTTCTCCCTGTGTCTCACGTGGTCCTGCCCCTGCGCGTGCCAGCGTCCTAATCTGCTCTGACCATGAGGCACAGCACTGGGTTAGGGCCCCTTTAAGACCTCATTTAATCTTAACGACTCTTTAAAGCCGTTATCCCCAATTACAGCCACATTCTGAGGTACTGGGGTGAAGATTTTAACCTCGGAATTTCGGGGAGACAAAAGTCAGCCCATTACAGGGTCTTAACACTAGGAGTCCTTATCTTATCGATGGGTAACAGCTGTCCGGTGAAGTTCTGCAGGGTATGCAAAGCAGGCCGGCTCTAAATGGCCAGAAGTCTGCTACTCTGGGCTATTTTTAAAATAATTGGATGTGTAAAATTTGAGTTTGGTGCCAGCAGGCTTTTGAGCTAACAGCTCTCAGTCTGCAATGAAGAAATAAACAAGCCAGGGGCCGGTACACAGCACCCGTCTTTGGCTCACTTACATAACGGAGCAGCGCAGGGCCTGCCAGACCAACCCTGAGCTCGGTAGGACACTGCGTCTTGCTCAGCACCCAGAAGAGAAGCAGCTTTCTTTCTATTTTGCTCCTGTTGGTAAATTTAGACGGCTTGTCTAAGGCAAGCCCATCCAGACTTGAATTAACTGCTTTTATCCTTACTCAATTCTGAATAACTGTATGAAGTTTTCAATAAAAAATTTCCTGAAACCAATATTTGTAGACATTATTTTAAATCCAGCTCAGATAATGCCTGTCCTTTGCAAGCTTCCCTGATGCCGTCAGGCATCAGCACTTCCTTCCTTGCAGGGTCTGTCCTGTGACGTCTGATGTTTCTCTTCACCACATCACAGCATCTACCACACCAGGCTACACTGTGGCTTATTTCCATGGGGTATTTCCCTGAAGCTATGAGCCACAGTGGATCGGGGACTGTGGTGTCAGAGAAAATTCCATTTCCTAGCAGAGAATACAATGCATAGCCGGTGTAGCAGGTGCTCATTAAGTGTTCTTGAGGTATTTAACAAACAGACATTAGAGGGAGATTCTAAACTTAGATGTAATAGTAGCCACGTCATATTGGCCAGTAAAAGGCTTTCCCAGAGGGCCCGCTGTGACTCAGATGAGCAAAGAATGGGTTCTCAAATGTCTCTGGCTTCTGGGTGTGGAGAGTCGTACTTGAAATTGCTTCTTTTCTGAGAATGGAAAACTGGTATACAATAAAATGTAGTTTTCCGCTAAAATTTGTAATGGAGGTGCCCACATACTGTCATCAGGGTGGAGCTCTGACCTGATGAAATTAGTGCTCTTGAGAGAAGAGGAAGAGTCAGCGAGAAAACTCTCTCTCTCTGCAACATGAGGCCACAGGAGGGAAGGTGGCTGCATACAGGACAGCAAGAGAGCCCTCACCAGATAACCAAATCTGTGGGCCCTTTGACCTGGGACTGCAGCTTCCAAACTGTGAAAAAATAAAGTAAACTGATGGTTTTTAAGACACCCTTCTTTGGTATTTTGTCATGGCAGCCAAAGCTACTACATGTGGGAAGGCACGTTAGTCCAAGTGAGGACTAAAAAGGGTCCCAGGTGATTCTTACTATCACAGTTGAAAAATAGATTTTTTTAATATCATACTTCAACATCAGCGACTTTACATTTTATTCCATAGCAGTTTACATTCTCAGAAAAGAGAATGTCTGATTTCCCCAAACATGAGTGATTACTACATTTAGACCTACGAGATAAAATAATTCTATAGTTTTGAGAACAGTTCATCATAGGGAAAACATAGCTTAACCGACATTTACCACCTGTGGTTAAGACAAATAAGTATTTTTAATAATGTATATATTTTTGCCAAAGTGGTGACCGTATGCATGTGTGTGTGTGGAGGGGTCTTTAAAGTCCCCCAGAAAACAAAATTCCATGTTTCTCTAATTGTACAGTACACAAGCAATGCACTCTTCCTTTTCCTCCAATTTTTTCCTTCTTGCTTTTTAATTGGTTTTCTTTGTTTCAATTCTTAATTTAACTTGAATGTAATTAAACAGTGTATAGATTAATATGATTCTCCAGACTGTGTTAGAATACAGGAGTTCTTCCCTCACCCAAATGACAGGTGTCACAGCCAGACATGTAATATTTCTCCTGGCTCTGGAAAGCTTGGGGTCTTTTTATTGACATATTTTAACGGTAATCATTAGCACAATATAAAACTTCACAGGTGCTATTTGGAGATCTGTGTTTAGTAGCTTTGAAGTTTGCTACTTTCTCTGTTATTTTTAATAGACTTTATTTTACAGAGCAGTTTTAAGCTCACTGCAAAACTGAGTGGCAAGTACAGAGATTTCGTATAAACCTCCTGTCCCCGATGTGCACAGCCTCCCTGATTGTCACTGTCCTCACCAGAGTGGCGTGTTTGTTATAACTTGGGAACCTACACCAACACATCATCATCACCAAAGTCCATAGCTGATATTAGGGATCATTCTTGATGTCAACAATTTTATGAATTTGCACAAATGTTCAGTGGCCTGTGTATACCATATAGTATTATGCAGAGAATTTTCACTGTCTTAAAAATTCTTAATTATTTCTCCCTGTCCATCATCCCTGGAAAACACTGATACTTTAATTTTCTACATAGTTTTATAGCTTCTAGAAGGTCATATATTTGAAATCATATAAAGATAGCTTTTCTGAATTGGCCTCTTCCACTTAATTATAGGCACATATGATTGGAAAGAACTATCTTGACAATATTGATGGTTTTTTTTTTTATCCATGAACATTGGATGTCTCTATATTATTTTTTTCTTTTTTTAAACTTTCTTCTGGCAGAGCCCTATATTATTCTTCATATAGATCCTGCACACATTGTGTTAGACTCCCCCAGATGAAATGCTTCAGTACCGGGATAATGCCAACGTAATGGTATTATGTTTTATTAATTTCAATGCCC
The DNA here is from genome assembly GCF_000181295.1 of Otolemur garnettii. Lineage (NCBI taxonomy): Eukaryota > Metazoa > Chordata > Mammalia > Primates > Galagidae > Otolemur > Otolemur garnettii. The sequence continues at coordinate 2,157,854 of NW_003852509.1, forward strand.
ACTTGTTTATTGCTGGGAAATATACAGAAAAGAAATTGATGTTTGTGAATTAACTTCATGTTTGCAACCCTGCTATACTCACTTATTAGTTCCAGGAGGGTGTTTGTTTGTTTACTATTATTATAATTATTTCCAATTATTTTGGATTTCCTACACAGATAATAATGCCATCTGTGAACAAAGGCTGTCTTATTTCTTCCTTTCTAATCTGTATTTCTTTTATTTGCTTTGCTGCTTTTATTCTATTGACTACAGTGTTGAACAGCCGTGGTGAGAGGGGACGCTCCTGCTCTGGTAATCTCAGTGGGAAAGCATTTCGTTTTTCACCATTAAGTAAAATGTCAGATGCAGGTTTTTTTTTTTTTTTTTTCTTTTTGCCTTTTAAAAAGTCTTTTATTTTATTTTAACTCTCTTCTCCCTCCTACACGTATCCTGCCCTTGGGTCCCTGACCAGGTCTTTCCTCCCATTTTTTAATGTTCTTGCAGTAGATTGATTCTGAACACATTCCCCCATTCTGGCTCATGTTTATTTTATCCCCATATCATTGTTTAGCATGTTTTCTGTTCTTTGTACTTTCTGTTTTTATAGATTTTTGAAATCAAATTGAGATCGTCCCTCTCCATTCCTAGTTTAATGAGAGTTTTCATCAAGAATGGGTATTTAGGGCGGCACCTGTTCCTCAAAGAAGTAGGGTGCCGGCCCCATATGCCATAGGTGGCAGGTTCAAACCCAACCTCGGCCAAAAATTGCAAAAAAAAGAAAAGAATGGGTATTGGATTTTATTAATACTTTTTTTTTGCATCTATTAATATAATTGTGTGATTTTTTTTCATTTAACCTGTGTGTGTGATTAATTACAGAAACTGCTTTTTAAATGTTGACCCAGTCCTGCATACCAGTGTAAATCTTGCTTGGGCATAGTGTATAATTCTATTTAAACATTGTTAGATTTGTTTTGCTAATATTTTGTTGAGAATTTTTGCATCTATGTTCATGAAGAGCATTGATCCATAGTTTCTTTTTAATATTTTTTTTTTCTTTATTAAATCATAGCTGTGTACACTAATGCAACAATGGGGTACAATGTGCTAGTTTTACACATAATCTGAAATGCTTTCATCCAACTGGTCAACATAGCCTTCACGGCATTTTCTTAGTTATTGTGTTAAGACATTTATATTCTACACCTAGTAAATTTCACATGTACCCTTGTAAGATGCACCATAGGTGTGGTCCCTTTTCTTTTAATACCTTTGTGTGGTTTTCATGTGAGGGTAATACAAGCAGACCTTGTTAAGGACAAAATGCTCTGGCAAAATCAGAGTTTTGAAAACTGGAAAATAGAGGTTTTTTTCTTCAGGATTCACTGTAGGAACCTGGTAGAGCTCCAGAAGGTAATGCTCATATTATAGGAGGACCCGATGATGACTGTGCCCCATGGAGTTTTTATTTCTCAAACTTATCCACATTAAGCCTCCAGAAATTCTTCAATTACAAATCAGGTTTCTCCCCCTCAGCTCTGGTGCCCATGGAGGTTTGTATTCTGGGGATCTGGCTCTGCTACCCTGATGTCTAGTAATTTTATTATCTGTCCAATATTAGACTCAGCTAATTTTCCTGCTATAACACACTTCTATGAATGACCTATAAAGAGTGTTGATTCTTCAGTTTGTTCAGATTTTTTCTTATTGTTGTTAGGACAGAATGGTCACTTCCAGATTCTTTCCTGCCAGGCTGGAAACTGGAAGACCATATTTATATTCTTTTAAAAAAAATCTGTATAAAATAGAATTACTTTAGTCCAGAAAATAGAAAAATTAGCAAGTTTGCAGTGAATGCTGACTTGTATTCCCCTATGTTGTGAAAAGGACAGAAGCCTATAGCTATGAGTGAGGGCACTTGATGCGGTGGGGTAGAGTATTCACAGCCTGGGGAATAGGGCTCTTAACTGGCTGCCAAGTCAACCCTGAAAATTCACACTTTCTTTTGAGACAAGTTAAAAATGGATCAGTACATGGACTGAAGCCTATAGCAAGCTTGCTATGAAGAAAAAGAAAATGAATAAACTCTTGGGAACTTGTTAAATTTCATGTTGGCATTCTGTTCACACCTGGAACTGAACAGCAGGTGAGTGCAGACCAGGCAGAACAATGGCTGTGAGAGAGAAAGCTCCAGAAAGTAGAAAAACAGGAAGGAGTTGCACAGGATCAAAGACACTCCCAACCATTCCTTAGAGGTTATCTAGCCCAAAATCTTCACTACAAAGGAAGGAAGGAACTAAGAGAGACAGGAAGGAAGGAAGGAAGATTGGTCTGTGGCAGGGAAGGGACTTAATTAAGTTTATGAAGGTAATTATTTAATGAAATGTAATGTGAAATCTCTTCTCTTGGTCCTTAGTAAGCACAGGGTGTATTTGCATACAACTCACTTATTTTGTTGTTTTTTAAGTATGCTGTTTTTCAACTGAGTGCAAATATTGAGGAATTACCACCCATGTTTAGGTGAGGCTGTCTGATGCTTTTACACAGTTCTATCAGGAGTCCACACACAAACCCTCCGAGGGAGAGACAACTGGGTCCTTGTCTTGCTAAGTGACAACTGTGTGTCTATGGAGACTTCCATTCCATTTCTGTCATGGGGAGTAATGATAAGGTATTTTGTGTATGTCATAATTCAAATGTCAGATATAAAGGACCTAGAATAGGGCTTGGTAAACCTTCAAAAGTGTTGGCCATTATTAGTATGACTATAATAGTGTTATGCAATTAAACAATTTCTCCTCTCAAAGGACTTGGTGAGAATGGTCTGGCCGGGGTGAAGAGACTGGGTGTGTCTGTTTTCCTGGGTAGGATGGCTCCACAGCCCATTGTTCTTTGCATTCCTGTGTGAGGTCCTCTCAATTCAGGGAGGCAGCCAATGTCTGCTGTGTCCAGTAAGAACTGTGCTGCTCTGGTTTCCTGTCGTGGCTGGAAATTCCACCCTATCACTCTCTTTCTCTTACCACCTCATCCCTTGATTCTAAACAATTCTATTGCTTATTCTGCTCTGTTTCTCTTCTCCTGCATTTTGGTTTCTCTCTGTCCTGTTCTCCACTCCCCTGCCCCATCCCTGGACTCATGCCCTTCTGGTGTCCCTGCTTCCCACCACTGTCTCTCGCCCCCTGGTGACAGGAACTTGCAGGGCGTATTCTGCCCTCCAGCGGCATCCTTCTGCAGTGGAGGATGCTGCCTCATTCACAGGATGGGGAGGGGCTGCTGCTTTCTCATCTAGATTGTGAGCAGGAGCAGCCTGGGGACAGAGCAGCAGTGAGTGTCAGGGTCCCCTGACCTGCCCCTTGAACATCTCATGGCCATATCCAGCCCCATCCCAACAAATCTCAGACTGGCCTGTGGTCTGTCCTGTGGGACTTCTGCTCACCTCTGCCCCATCCTATGAAGGTATTTTCTTCAAGGCAGAGATGCTACTGAAAGCTTCCAGAAAGCTTGCATTCCCCCAAAAAGTGAAAGTTAATATTTTTAAATAGTTGACATATCATGACTCACTGTTTTGACATTCCACAGAAATAATTTATGAGTGTTTTACATCTTTACATTTAAATACATCTGATCCTCTTTGAGGCAGCTAAAACCTATTCTAGACTCAGTATCAGCTGCCTTGTAATCAATGATTATTTTTTCATAGGGGGGCAGGGAAGGGAGGAATTGTTTCCCAACCCCCTGACTCATTTATTTATGGAAGAAACCATGGCATATCGCTCACTCTCCCTGATCTCTCTAACATGCACTGGGGTCCATCTTGCACATTTTAAGGATTGGATGATTTTGTTAAAAAGGAAAGAAAATATTACCATATTAAATTTCAAAACAGAATGGTTTCCTTTGAAGCATGGCAAAAGATTATATGTAAAATCCGATATCAAAATTGTTAACAAGTGAATTCAAACTAACTGGAAGTCCCATCGTATACAACCCTACAGTTTCTTTGAAAACTGTATCGTCTTTATCTGTATATCACCCTAGAACATCTAGCAAAGCTAGCCACACAGCAGATGAAAAATAAATGTTTATTAAATGAACGGAGATGCTAAAAATAATACCTCCTAGGAACTGAAGGAAGTTGTTAGATTTTCCCTTGCCTCCCAGACCTGCAATTTCACTGCATTTTTTTTTTCGACATAGCTTGCCTTTCCAGATGTCCACTCACAAAGACAGTTTCAGTTTCTGACCAGGGACAGGACTGTCTCGGTTGCCTGTCTCCTCAAAATTCTCTCCCCATCCACCGTGTTTGCCTTCTCTCCCGTTGATAGTACATTCACTCTCTCTTCAGATAATTCCAAATATCTTTCTCTTCCATTTCAAAGGTGTTAAACTGAAATTGCCTCATGTCTAATATTCTCCCCTCAGTTCCAAAGAAACCTCTTGATAAGAAAAGCAAATATACTTAGATGAAATTTCTGTCCCAGTACAATTCTTACCAACAATCATCAAGATGCCTTTGGATAAACCTGTCTACCTCTTACCTTAAAAAGTCATCTTCTCTTCTGTCTGGTAAATATTTATCCATTTTCTGTCACCCTACTCAAATATCTCCGTTTTGATGAAGTTTTCCTATATGTTTCAATTGGAAATAGATGTTGCCGCCAGTGGCAGTCTGAATAAGCCACTGTGGCATCAGGCATCTGTACAGAGTGACATCGTAAGATTGTGTGGAGGTCATTAAACAATTACTCTTAACTAGGTCAGAGCTGAGCTAGAATTTGAAAAGAAGTAGCTTTTTATAGAAAATAAACTACATACCCTGTTAAATTTTAATAGTTAAATAAGCCACTGCAGCATCTGACATCTGCGTGCAGAGTGACATCGTAAGATTGTGCGGAGGTCATTAAACAATTACTTTTAACTAAGTCAGAGCTGAGCTAGAAAGAAAGATTATTTATAGAAAATAAACTACACACCCTGTTAAATTTTATCTGGGTATCTGATACCTAGGATTTGCACTTTGCTTTGTTAACAAAAAAATGGGAATAATATTTTTTCAGAAATCTTTCACAAAGTCGGGGTAATATAAAAATTTAATCTTATTAAATTTGTTAAGGTATAGTATAGTAAGTATAAATCAGTACTAAATAAGTATTATTAAATACATGTTTATTTGTTCCTAAAAAGGCAAGCAATTATGAAAATATCCTAGAAAAACATTGTTAGAAATTTCTTCATAGATTCAATTTTATTTATCAACAAAAGGTTTTATTATCTCTTCCCATGTAATATAAGGACATCAGATCTATCTACAAGGCAGAAATTGAATTCTTCCCAATTATATGTTATAGATATTGTTGTTACAAATATCAGGCACGGCTTTCTATCTTAACTCAAATGGTGTGCAGCTATTCTATAAATTAGAAGTTGCCCTTTTAGAGAAGTGTATTTAAACATTTATACTTATTTAACCATATTTTGGCTTATAGAATAATGCATTTTGAAGAAAACGGAGAAATGGATTGACGGAGGCAAGGCTCTGTAAGAATCAACTGAAATTTCAGGGTCTTAGTAAAAGGATGTTTCTTGCTCATGGAAGAGCCCTGGGTAGTGTTGAATGTGGTGATGTGTTTGATGTGTTTTTCCTTCACATATTAGTAAAAGGCAAAGGTGCCTTCTTGGGGTCTTTCTTCTCCCCCTCCCACTCACCTTCTTGTTCATGCACAAAACAGCTGATTGCCCTTAGCTTAGGGGAGGAGACCTGGAGTTAATGGGCCAGACCTGAAGTGTGGGAGTCATCACTTCTCCCCCCTCACCCCAGGACAAGACTTGGCCTCATGGAGAATGAGGGTGAGAACCGTAGCCTAACTCACTGTGTATTTCAAGGTGCAATTGGTCACCTTCCCATATTTGCCTGTTAAACACCAAAGCAGGAACTCCCCATGTTCCTAGAACACATCACTGAGTAGCTGCAATAGCTTTAATTGCTAATAAAGTAATCACTGAGATTGTTGACAGACTTGAATGTCTGAAAGGAGAAATTAACAGTATGAGATTGCAACACCCTAATTTCAATGAAGGTTAGAACATCTAAGAAAATCAACACAAAACAGCAGACTTGAACAACACTACAAATTTAATGGGCTTATGGAATCACAATGGTCTGAATTCTTATTTAATCTCTGCTTCCACTAAATTCATGTGTTGAAACCTGATTCTCAATGAAATAGTATTAAGATATGGGGACTTTAGGATATCGTTAGGGCATGAGGATGGAGCTATCCTGATGAAATTAGAGCACTGATGAAAAAGGCATGAGGGAGGTTGATCCCTCCATCAGGTCAGCATGAGCAGGCGGGGCCATCTCTGCAGCACAGGGGGAGCCCTCCCAGACACTGAGCCAGCTGGTGCCTTCATCTTGGGCTTCTCAGCCTCAGAACAGGGAGCAATACATTTCTGTGCATTATAAATAATAATAATAAAAAACATTGAGGTCTGGTGTGGTTACTAGTTTGGGTTATTAAAACTCTTTATATTACATGACATGCTGCATGGTTAAAAACATAATTTTTGACGACTTCTCAGAAATTCCAGAGCTTTGCTTAATATGCTGAGAGGCAGTGCACTGGAATCGTAAGGTTACAACTCAAACAAGACATTGCTTTCCTTGAATGTGAAATGAACATATAGGTAAAAACAACACGTACAAGCCAGAAACTCACAGAGTTTTTCCCAAAGGCTTCATTTGTGGATAAGAAACTAAAGCCTGAGATGACGCCACTCAGCAAAGTAGTGTTGACACGGGGACTGGGTCCAAGTTTGGGTTCTAATGGAAGGAAAAACAAAGACGAAACAACAAAAATCCTCACGAGTGAGAAATCCATTCCAATAATTCTATTCTGATATTTTATGAATATTAAGATTCTGCACAATCAGAAAAATAGTTTGCATGATTAAACAATGGATAAGAGGATATTAGCTCTAAAAGAAAATACCAATTAGTGCTACTTAAATAGAAATATTTTATTTTCTTTCAAAAGTTATATTAATATTTTACTCTCTTTATCATCTCACATGTATATTAAGAACGTTGGGTCACATGTTCCAAAAGTAAAAGTGATCAGTTATCTTCAGTTTTCTGTTTCCCACTGTGCTCTATTGGTGATTTCCTCCCTTTTGTTAAATAAATATTTATTATTGGTCTTGTTATTTTATAACAAAGTAGAGTTTTGTTCATGAAATCAAGGGCTCAATGAATAAATCAAATAAATCTCGAGGGCGGCCTGCGAGATAAAGCCACCAGGAGTTTAGACGTTATATGGTGCAGTTCTGTTTGTTTGTTCTGCTTCATTTGTTTTCAGCCTTGCGAGACCCTTGATGATCGCCACCCTCTACCAATATCTAAGAGGGTAGCTATCATTAGGTACACACCATTCAGCTGACAGCATCGTGGCATTGCTAGCTACATGCCCCGTGTTCACAGCAGATTACTAGGAGTTAATCGTCTTGTGTAATTGAGACTTTTTATCCCCTAAGCAGAGACGCATCACGTGCCCTTCTTCTGGGTCCCTGGCTCATTCTGTCCTTTGCTTCTGTGAGTTTGGCTATTTCGGATGCCATGTCAGTGGCATCAGGCAGTTTCTTTTGTGACTGACTTAGCTGAGTTAGCATCATGTCCCCACGTCCCCCCCTCCCCGGCTCCGGTGTTCCTGTTGGGTGAGCACGCCCTTTCCAAGGCTGCATTGGGTCCACCATGTGTGTACTGTGCTGTCTTTCTCCACTCCCTGTCTGTGGACGCTTAGATTGTTTCTATGTCTTGGCTGCTGTGAATAATGAACACGATTGTGCACATAGCTCTCTGAGAGCCTCATTTCTCTTCTTTTGACTAAATATTCATAAGTGGGATCGCTGGATCAGATGCTAAGACTAATATTAATTTTTTGAGGACCAGCCATATATTTATGTGTAGCAGTTATAATTTTGGTTAACTTTGGAAGTAGAATAATTTAGGAAAGGAAAATCTCTTGCTATATCAATGATTCTATGAAGAACATTCTTCTTAGAGAAATGGCTATTTAAACACCCACAGGTAGGTGATGCTAATACTCGATGTTCTCAATCTGCTTTACAGCTCACAAGGTATTTAGCAAGCCACCTCCCAGTACCCCTCCATTTCTGAGCCCCAACTTCCCACTCTTGTTTAGTAGATAAGCCCAGTACTGATGCACCAAGCCACTTGAGTGGAGAATAATGTTCTCATACATTTGGTATACAATGACTGGTTCTCAGACTGGAGGGGTTAGTACTTTAATTTTTGTTTTTATATTTGTACAATATTCCAGTCCATTTAACAAAACCAGTTATAAGTCTTAATAGGGCTTCAGTTGTGATCACTTGGATTTTTTTTTTTTTAGCAGTTTTTGGCTGAGGCTGGGTTTGAACCCACCCCCTCTGGCATATGGGGCCAGCACCCTACTCCTCTGAGCCACAGACACCGCCTGATCACTTGGATTTTTATAGATATTATGATATGTACAAATAAACAATTTTTCTCTTTCTAAATTTCATTGGGAATATAAATATATTTTCTGACTATATTTCAGTAAAAATTGAGTGTGAGAGAAGGCACAAGCAATGTTTAACAGTAACTCCTCCATAGTTATGAAATAAATTACAGCATACATTGGAACCCCTTAACTATTATAAAATACCAAGAAGCAGATTACCATGGCAATGTGCAATGGTGATAGCTACTACCCTTGCACAGAGTGCGAGGCACTGCCCAGCTTAGAGAGACGATAAGGCAATGCACTGCTGACTGAGTATAAAAAAGCAACCCAACTGTGTATAGTTTTCTATATTTCAAGTCCACAGTTGTTGGTCATTTACAGTCCTTTACACTGCAGAACCTTAGTTATTTAAGTAAAATGCATTCTGATAAAAGTTTTAATCATGGTAGACTTTTTAATTTCCCATGACAGAATATATTGATCCTCAGGCTACATAACTCTCTTACACCACAAGGCAGAGGTGGCAAAAAGATGGAGAGTTTTACAGAGACTAGAATGAGTTGGTTGTTCTAGTTTTTAGTCGTTTTTCCTTCACAGCAAAAATTGAATACCCACTTTGTGCAGCACACTGTAATAAAACATGGGGTTTATTGGTGAGTAAGACACACTGGCTTTGAGCTCATGTAATTCACTGTCTAAAGCTCTATATATTATATAACACAGTAGGAGTCCAGATCTTCCATGTGATCCCTAAATCCCATTACTAGGCATCTGATAAAAAATCACTTTATCATGAGGAAATTTGCACTAAATTGTTTATTGCAGCTCAATTTACAATAGCCAAGATGTGGAAAAAACCTAAGTGCCCATCAATTCATGAATGGATTAAACTGTGGTACATGTATGCCATGGAATACTATTCAGCAGTAAAAAGATAGATCTTTGCATCTAACTTTGCGTCTTTGGTATTAACCTGTATCGAGTTGAAACACATTCTTTTTAGTAAAATGACACAACAATGGAAAAGCAAGTATCCAATGTATTTAGTACTAATATGAATCCAGTAGATGAACTAATACACACCCACACAAAAGAGAAACTCAATTCAATTCAACTTAGGAGGAGGGGAGGAGAGGGAGGGACTGGTGTGCACCCACCTCATGGGCATAATATAAGGGTGTATGGCACACCTCTTGAGTGCAGGACACAACTATAAAAGGGACTTGACCAAACAAATGCAAACATTGTAACCTAATCATTTGAAATTTAAAAATGAAAAAAGATTTATCTGAAATTTAAAAAAATAATTAAAAAGAGAGAAAAAAGTTAATGATCTGATCTTTATACCTTGATATGTCTTTAAAAATCCTATGAAAAATGTCTAATTTGGGTGGCACTTGTGGCTCAAGGAGTACGGCGCCGGCCCTGTATACCAAGGGTGGTAGGTTCAAACCCAGTCCTGGCCAAAAAAAAAAAGTCTAAGTATAAAAAATGGGGGGAGGAATAAAGAAATGAAGGCCAGTTTGATGATGAGAATTAAAGTCTAAGGTAAAAGTGCTGTAGTTAAAAATTAAGGGAAGTAGACAGGAGGTTTCAGGAGGTAGGGAATACTTTTTAAAATGAGAGATGGCAACACTGAATGAATCTTTGTCTGGAATAATGTGAGGGAGAATCCTGTTGAGTTTAATGTGTGTATATAAGGAGGATGTAGTCACGGTGCTCAGACTTCTGTCCTGACTGTTCTTGGGGTAAGGCTGCTATTTGTTCAGCTACCATCACCAACAAAGTGTGGGACGGGTTTCCTTATTCTCCTCCCATCTCCATAGCTCGCTCCACCCCACTCCCTCTCTTTCTCTCAATTACTGTATCCCGATCACTGCACTAGACAGTTTATACACTTGTCATTGGACCCATGCAATTTCCCTTTTATTAATGTAAAAACAGAGGCTCTCAATCACATCCTCCTCAGAGACATTGTGTCCAGCCTCTTTTACTCTTTACCTCTTATAACCTCTCTCCTCTTTTCTCCCTGTGGACGTTTCCGAGGTCTGTTCCGTGGATAGCTACTTTCTTCTTTCCATGCTCACTACCCTAGAGAATTTATCCTCACATCTCAGCAGTCAAATCTATTGCAATGAATAAAACTCTAACCATCAGCTTCCATTTGGTATTTTACCTGCACCTTCTTATGAATACAGTATTTACCTAGAAAGCCTAGTCGTCGACTATGTGCAAAAATTAAACATTTCATCCTTCTCTCCCGTTACCTTTTCTAATTTTCTAATATTGCTAATCTTCTTGTTAACAACAAATCAAGTTGACCACTACATCAAATTCATTTATGAAATTTTTCACTTAAACAGCTTATTTATAACAGACACCACCTGGTAGGGGATGATGAGGTAAATGCATTAAAAGATTTAAGAGAGTTTTTGTGTTGACATCAGGATTCACGAAGTTTCCAAATCATTTAGGTTCACTATCAAAAATGTCTTGAACAGTACCTAATAAAAATAAAAAAATGCTCTAACTGAGGTTGTGAACATAAGACTTATATTAAGAAAAGCAAATGGTTTGCATTTTCAAGCGTTCTGCTCAAGGGCTCAAGGGCCATCACCATTTGAAGAGCTCTCAATCAGTGCTTCTGTCTCTGGTACAACAATATTCTAGAGGACATAAGTGGGTATACATACAATTTATTTTTCTTCATAGATCTTCTTATTTATTTTTATTTTTCAAAAATTCACTTGAATACATAACTGGAAGCATTTACTTCCAATTAAACACTAATAACATCCATGTAGGCACCATTACCGCTCAGTGCACATAAGTCAAATGGCTAAAAACCAGGGTGGGGAAGCCTACACTGCCAAGAGCTCGGTGACAGAAACTCCTTTATCAGCACGGAGCTTGCGAGATGTGCTCCCTCCATGAGCAGATTAACAGAAATCCTCCTAAAGGCCCTTACCCATGGTCTCAGTAAAAATAAACTTCAGAACATTTGTAAGAAGAATGGAATTACAACATAAAAACAAAAACAAAGGCACTCAACATAAGTTCCACCAAGTTCAAGTCACTTTTGCCAGCAATGACAGCAGCCGTTTAGTCCCTCCCTTAACAAGATTTAACTATGGGGATTTAACCATGGCAGGCAGATTCCTGTACACTATAGTGTTAATTGAAGAAAGGGGGTTTCCGAAAATAGTTTTGAAGATTATGAAACAAAAGGAAGTCAGGAGTTAAATCACAACTATAAGGTGATGCCTGATGATTTCTTCTGAAAATTCTTGCAGAATTGCCCTTGTTGATGAGAATGATGGTGGGGGACTCCTCCCAGGTTTTCTGGGCATTATTTTGCTGACATTTGTCTGACTTTCTCAAAACCGTCTCATAAGAAGCAGAGGTTGTTCTTTGGCTCTTCAAAAAGTCAACAGGAAAAATGTCTGGAGCAGGCGTCCTCAAACTACGGCCAGTGGGCCACATGTGGCCTACAGAGGACATTTATCCGGCCTGCCTGGTGTTTTTGCTGCCTCTGCCTGTCCTGCTTAGCAGCTGACTTGTCCCGGGGCCCCGCAGTCCAGTCCTCCAACGGTCTGAGGGACAGTGAACTGGCCCCCTGTTTAAAAAGTTTGAGAAATCCTGGTCTGGAGCATCCGCCAAACCTGTTTTCTCAGGACTAATTCACTTTTCCTTAACTGAACCACTTCCACCTTTGGGTATCCAGTGCTTTAAACGTGTTTTATCTTCAGGATCATGCTGGGAAAGCTATCCTTCATCTCCTGTTACAATTCTCCAATGAAATGCTAGTTTGCTCACCTTAGTCTTTTTGAGACAATAGTATAAGCTTAACTAGCTGAGATGTCTATGATGTTGGCTATTGTTTCTGCTGTGATCATCAGTACTGTTCAATTAGAACATGAAAAAGATTAATTTTTTTCTTGAAAATTGATGTAGATGGTTTGCTGCTTGGGCTCCAACTTCAACATCATCTTGTATACTTCCAATAATGAGTTATCCATTTGTATACTGCCAATTTCTCTGGGTCATTGTTCCCATAAGCTTGTCATCAAAAAAAAAAAAAATCACTTCACCATCTTGCACCCAAGCACCACCATGAAGTTGATGTTTATTCTTGCTTTGATTTTAGCAGAATTCAAGTTATTCTGATAGGGCCTTTTATTTTCGAACTGATGGTTTATTTTTCTGAAAGGCCTCAGAGCTAGATATCATTAAGAGATTTTTCAAATTATTACATGTTTACTTTGGTGCAAAAAAATTTTGAAAACCATGCATAGAGTTTTTTTTTTAATACACATTTTTATAAACTTTCAGAAAACCCTCCCTAAATCAATTTGCCTATCTCTTAAAAATCATTTTTAAAATTATGAAGCATAATACACATTTGAACGTGGGCCAAAACTGCAACTCACAGCTCCATCCTTTCTCTCAAGAGGAAAGGCAGCTCAACTCCCTCGGTGCCCAGGAATAGAATGTTACCCACACCTCCTTCATCCCTCTCTCCCTCCTACTCAGAGACAGCCACTCTCCCCAGTGTCACGATTCCAACTATCCCACTCTTCCCTTTAGTGATAAATGTATGACATCTAAGAGTTCATTAATAAAATCTCTAGATTACTTTGCCTTAAATATTCAGATTTATACATAAATTAAAATTATATTCCGTATGTTTTCTTGTGTGGGGGGTTTCACTCAAAATTTCGTTTATGAGATTCATTCATGTTTTTGTCCACAGCCGTAGTTCACTGACCTCTATGGCTGTGATACACAAACACATTCTGTCATTGCTGTTCATTATTTCTCTTGTGTGGTGGTCATAGAATATGCCTGGTAACATACGTCTGATATGTTGATGAGTGGCACCTAGTAAAGATTAATTTCTATGGTCTATCTCACATGATGCTTGTGTTGATGAAGTCAGCCTGAAGTTCTCACATGAGGCTTGTGTTGATGAAGATGGCCTGAAGTTCTCACATGATGCTTGTGTTGATGAAGTCAGCCTGAAGTTCTCTATGAAATCCTCTTCGAGGCATTGCATCCTCACAGCTTCTCTTTATTTCTTTACATCCTATAACCTCTCTCCTCTTCTTTTCTGCTGGGGATGTTTTCTGGGGTCCATTTCATGGTTATCTGCTTTCCTCTTTCCACACTCACTACCCTAAAGACTTTATCCTCACATCCTCAGCAATCAAATCTATCACAGTGAATAGCACTCTGCCCATTATCTCCCCCTGACAGTTTATAGTCACCTACTTGGGAATACATTTACTTGAGATCCCGATAGTAGACACTGTATGTAAAAATTAAACTTTTCTTCTTTCTCTCACTTAAAATTTTCTAACATTTCTAATCTTTGTCAACAACAAATCTTGATTATTGCTTCAAATTCATTTATAAAGATTATTCACTTAAATTGTATATTTATAACAGATACCATCTGATAGGAGGTGATGAAGAAAATACATAAAGTAATAGTAACTTCTATAGCTGCCCCTCTGTGTAATTGGAATTTTTGTTTTCTTATTGTCATTTTGTCTTCTATCTCTCATATGACATTTAAAATAAGTAGAACTTCTATAGTTGACCACTTCCTCACATTGACCACCTCTTTATGTTGACCGAATTTTCCTTGACCAGACACACATCACATGCAGGTATCAGCATGGTAGACCTAGTTCCTTATGTCGACCACCTCCATATGTTCACCAGTTTTTATAGTCCCTTGGGTGGTCAGAGATTCTACTGTTGTGGATAAGGTAGCTCCCTGAAAGTGTTGCCTATTTGTAATTCATCAAAGAGAGAAGTTTGAAATCACCCTTCATGAAACGTCAGTGTCCCATGTCAGAGTTGTCTGTGCCTCAGCTCAGCACTCCAAGAGTACTGGACCACCTTTACACAGACTTGCACTTCAACTCAGCACTCTAAGAGTACTGGACCACCTCTACACAGACTTGCACTTCAACTCAGTGATCTAAGAGTACTGGACAACCTTTACACAGACTTATGCCTCAACTCAGCACTCTAAGAGTACTGGACCACCTCTACACAGACTTATGCCTCAACTCAGTGATCTAAGAGTACTGGACCACCTCTACACAGTCTTGAACTTCAACTCATCACTCTAAGAGTACTGCACCACCTCTATGCAGACTTATGCCTCAACTCAGCACTCTAAGAGTACTAGACCACCTCTACGCAGACTTGCCAGTCATTCATTACCAGGAAGAGCTCACACTTCCCCACAGAGCATCTCCCTGCTTGGCTGCCTTATTCCTTCTTTGCACTTCAAGACACTTTCTCAGAAAACCTTAGATGCTCATTAATTGACTTGTCTTGCCTTATTTTCTGCTAGTATCCTGGTATTTGTTTTCTTTTTCTAATATGATTTAAATCCCTACACAGAAATGACTGTGTTGTTTAATTATTTTTTGTTTGCTTTTTCACCTTCATTCATGCCATGTTCTTAAGAGATTATAATTAGCTATTTCTATAGCAGAGTAATTAGGTTGGAAAAATTTTCAATTCTTTTCTTTTATTATTATTCCAAGGAATTCTGCTTTGCAGTTTGTATGGAACCACTGGTCATGTTAATATGAAGCTGAACCCTCTGATATAAATAGTTTTATTCTTGATAGGTAGTATTTTGATCCTGTGATTCCATTAAGTTCAGAAAGAGAAGACAAACACCCCAAGCTGTAAGAGTACTTGTAGAGATTTCCACTGGCATCTACACTGAGAGACATTGAGGACAAAGGTCAGGGCGGCAGTGTCCTCACGTGTGAAGTGAAGGCTGAGTCCATCTCAAGGATCCTTGTGAAGATTAGGTTAAATGAATTCAGAGGCTTAGTTACATGTCTAGAACTGTAAAGTAGGTACTCAGTAAATATGGTTTCCCTTTGTCCAGGTAGACGTAAAAATTAAAACTTTTTTATCTCAATAGTACTTCATATTTCGAATGTGCTCTATTAGGCATGAATTATCTTTCTCTAAAATTGCAATAGAGTCTAGATTCTCCCTTCATCTCTCTCCACAAATTAAATGTGATTAATTAAAAATAAAATTAATGTTCAAACATTTAAATTTAATTTATTTTTAAACATTAAAGATTAAATGAATGCAAATTTACTATTGATTAATAATGTGAGTTTATTTGGAAATACATAAGATATAATATGTGCACAATTATATAAGATATATACACACATATTGAAATAAAGTAGAAACCAACTTCAGTGACAGAAAACCTGAGAAAGCAAATAGTTGTATACTTCTGAATTCCAAACAAGACTCAGGTCTGCAGACCATTGTCTTGGGACCCCACATGCTAAGCATTGGGCTGAGAGTTAAGAGGATGAAGATGACTGTATGTTCTTCCCTTAATTAGCTTGCTTTATTCCCAAGGAGGAAAATAGATTATTTCATTTTTTGAGTGTTAATATATATATACACATATATAACAAAGATATTGCATAAACTCAGAGGACCAGTTTCAGCAGAGGACAGGAAAGCTTGGCCTGCAGCAGTTGTCCTATTAGAGGACATGCATGAGGGTTCTTGAAGGCACCGGCCATTCAAATGCCAAAAAGGTGCAGGCACATTTCTAAGATTGCACTGAGGAAAAAGAACATATTTCCCTACGAGACCTGTGAAGGCTACCAATCTTCCTGCCAAGCCTCAGACCTTACACATGTTCTTTGCATAACTGTCTTGAGGAGCTCCGGGCTGGAAGGAGTTCTGTATTTTCAGCATGACCACTCTTTATCCTCTGCCTTCCGTCTAACTGGAGTGTGGTAATTTCCTCACTCGGGCACGAGTTCTCATCGTCATTAATCTTTGCCTAATGTCCGCCTCTGCCAGGTGGCAGCAGCCACCACCTGTTCCACTCATCCGCCTTCCTACACGCTCCTCAGTAGAACCACTATATAAGGAACACGCTGGATTTTGGAAAGGAGAATAAAGAGCGATGACAGGTTATAACTCTGTGAGACACAGCTGGGCCTGAAAAGGTTAGGCATAAATTGAAAAGCACTTAATATTTCCCCCTAAATATTATCATCAACCGAGTTTATGAAGGACATTTTACTGTAGTGCCAAACCACTGGCATTATAAATAGATTTTCTTTGTAAGTAGCAGACAATGATTTCAAAATTCCTTGCTCTGGGCGGCAAAGAAGTTGTGGTGTTCAAAGTCAGGATGGAGGTGAGTTTAAAGAAAGTGAGAGTTCAGGCCTGGCAGGGTCTAGATGCCAAAGGAAGGGGAAGCACCACATGCTCTAGAATATTCTGTCAAAAGCAATCATAAAATATTGAGTCAAGGGTAACAGACAAGCTGTCTGGTGTCTTTGCTGCTGAAATGTTGATGACATCTGTCTAGCAGCACTTGTAGAAGCAGGAGAAACAGAAACCAAGAGAAGTGGTATTTCTATTTTTTAAGCCTCTCTTTCTAATTTTTGTTAGCTCATTCTTACAAGTAGCTTTGTAAGCTGTTAATCTGCTTCTCCCAGTCTCTGAGCCTGTGTTCTTTGATTCACAAAACAAGTAATAAATAGTCTGGATAGCCTGGAAAGGACACGTTCTGATGTTGTAAACCGTCTGTGAACTCATTTTTGTAAACCTTGATTACCCATCAAAAGTCCTTGTCCAGTTATGTCTCAGCTCTAAGGATCTGCTTTCGCAATGACTTCCAGCTTTGTTCAAAGCAAGTAGATTCTGACCCCTTATCAGCTGATGATTGGATGGAAGTGCTATGTCTGCTTCCTCAGAGTGGTGGGATACGAGGGGCAGAGGATGGAGAGGAGCTGCCTGAGAGAGTGGAGCAGCACCTGGCGGGAACAGCAGTAACAGCACAGCATCAAGGAGAGTGTGGACGCAGAGGCCAAGTTCAAAACAGAGGTCACCAGACTCATTACCACAGTCCCCAGCACAGTCCCTGACTCACAAGTACCACAAAATGAGACTCCACATTGCTCAGTCCTGCCTTCCACAGGATGCCTTGTTTTTAACTCTCCTTCCTGAGATGGCACATCATTCTGGCCACTTGTCCCCTTACCAGCGTCCAGGTAGATCCCGTGTTATCCAAGCCGGTACAGAGCACCTTTTGTTTTTATTCGGTCCTGCATTTCAGTGCACTTGGCCCAGCCACACACCTCCGTGCTGCACAGATGGCCGGGCAAGTTTTCTTTTTGTCAGCTGCAAAAATGAAAATGAGCAGGATGGGCTTGCAATTCAAATTGTCTTTCATAGATTGTAGCTTCACAGAAACTGTGAGCCAACAGAACTAGGCATTGTTACTTTTCTTTAACTTAAGTCATGTGTACCAAAATTTTATTAACATCATTGAACGGGAGGGAATGGTGTCAATTAAGTTCAAATTAAATATCTCTGTAGGAATTGCATCAGACTCACTTACTGATGGCCTGATTATATGCACTGCAGGCTACTCAGAACTTTTGTTCTGATATTTTGCTGTGTAGAGCTCATCTCATCTGAGGTTGGTGCGATGGAGCGGAAAAAACACAGAAAAGATTAATGAAAGTCAATTTATGCCAATGACTTTAATATTTGTAGGTAAAAAGAGAGAGGTTATTACAAATACCAGTGAGAATTTGCTTATTGGAAAAACATATTTGAATGATAAAAGATATTTGCTAGATACTTAAATCAACAGTAAAGACACTTCTCTAAGGAAGAGCGCTAACCTTCCTTGAGCCAGATAACTTGCTAGCATTTTATCTACATTTTTATCTCATTTACTCCCCTCTGAAGCCCCCACCATACATTTTAATATCCATCCTCTAAGTTGTTCATTCAGCAAATACACACTGAATTCCTAGCACCTGCCACGTGTCACGCCAGCTGGCACGTGTCATGCCAGCCCTGGGATGGTTACTGTCACGTGTGTCTTACAATAAATAATTTGGTAAAAGAAGGAATGTTTTAAACTAGCAAATACATAGTCTTGGTCTCCTAGGGCTGCCATATCAAAATGCCACAAACTGAACGGCTTAACACAATGGGAGTTCATTCTCACAGACATGAAGGCCAAGACCAAGGTGTCCCCAGAGCCAGGTTTTTTTGTGAAGATTGCCTGAGAGGGTGTGTCCCAGGCCTCGCTCCTGGCTTCTGGTGTCAGCCAGCAATCTTTGGCCCTCCTTGGCTTCTAGTCACATCACTGGACTCTCTGTCCTCAGAGGGCTTTCTTCCCTCTGGGTGTCTCTCAGTGTCTGAATTGTTATTTTCATAAAGACATCAGTTATTGTATTAATATCGATTCTAATCCAGCCTGAGCTTAACTAATCACATCTATGACAGGCCTATTTCAAATAAACCTTAGGTGAGATACTGGTGATGGAGGCTTCTCCCGGCCTTTTTGGTGTGCCTGTGTCAACCCCCATGCATACAGCCATTTGTACAGACCTCAGTAAATGGCACATGTTAATGACACAGTGAAGGGTTCAATTCTGCACCAGGATAGAGAACATTGTTCTGGAAGGGGACGTCCTTTCCAGTGGGTTGGAAAAGTGATGGCATCTGGAAATGTAGGCTCAGAGCCAGTACCTAACTGATGCTGAGCACATCATTCGTATGATTTAGACTCAGGGTTCAAACTCAGTACAACGTGGTGGATAATTTTATTTGCTAGGAGTAGAGACCCCTACTCAACACAGCTTAGGCGATGTGGGAAGTGTATTAGCTCACTACCGAAAGAGCCCAGGAAATCTGGTGGTTTGCTTGGAGGCAATCGACCCCTCTCTTTTATCTGCAATTGGAGGCTTGGGATACCCACGAGGAAAGCAGGGCCCTCTTCAGCTCCCGTGTGGCCCTGGGAGCTCGCTGTCTTCCATGAGTCTAGCTAGGGAGAGATGCTTGACCTTGACCTCCCCTGCAGTTATTTCAAAGTGAGAGGAGGAGGCGTGTCAGAGACAGGACTTCGCCTGCCTTTTCAGCATGTATTTATTCTAGTGCTTGTTTTCTGTTCTGGTTATCAAAGAGAAATTACTACATTATTGTAACATTTTATGATTCCAATTTATGATTTTTCCAGTGGCATCATTCTATTAATGCTTTTGTTAAAAATTTCAGAGATTTCTCCCCAATTTTTGAGAAATGATATATGTACCAGAGGTACCAATTCTGACACGTGTTGATAAGAACGCCCGGCACCGTCTATGGGTTGGAGCAGGGCTGGATAGCAACCAGCCTGCGTGGACTGGCCTCTCCATGTCCCTGTGCCCCTCTTGCTTGTTCCCCGCTCTCTCCCAGACACCTCCACTTCTTATTCCTCCACTGTTTTGTTGTTGTCGTCTTCTGATCTCACTCATGAATATCCCTGCTCAGGTGTTTTTTTCTTACTTTCAATTTATCCTCAACAATGAGAATTTTGAGCTTTTCTTTCCATATTTCAGGTAAAATTGTTACCCACCTTGTCTCTATTTTCTAAATTTATTCTGTTTCCTAGGCTATTCTCTATGAAATTATAGAAAGATATATTCACGGTAGAGAATAGGTAATCAACAAGACAGTATGTACGGCCAGTTTTGCATATTTAACCTGTCTGATTAGAATTCACCAGGCGTATTTTTTTTAATCTAGTGGTAATGTTGACGAAAATACCAAGTAATATAAATGCAGATAAACTTTCTTTAAAACCTGGATTTTAATAGAATTTGTGAAGTTTTACCTATTTGTATTATTTTTAAACCACAGCCCAGATAGATCTCCAATAATGTTTAGTAGTTGCAGAGAAATTTATTTTGGTAAAATGAACATAAAATATAGGTAGAAATATATTTGCATAAAAGCATGATTTTATATATGTATATATATATACACATATATATAAATTTGAGAATTCTTAAAATTTTGAGAATATATAAAATTATATATATTTATACATATATATATTTAATCGTCGAGGATTCACTGAGGATACAGAGAATGAGGGTACACTGATTGCATTTGTTAGGTAAAGTCCCTGTTCTAATTGTGTCCCATCCTCAAGCATGATAATATTTTAAAGTAACACGGGCTATGAGCTAATCATAGCAAACTCTCTTGTAAATATTAAAATTAAAAAAACTTTATATTTTGCTTTGGTAAATCTTAAATATCATTGGGCAATTTCTCATAGTCATGAAAATAAGTACTAACCTACATGTTTTGTATTTGAAAACTATAAGAATAGAATTTTCCCTATTTCTTTTAACATTTTGTGATATTCTATGTTTTATAAGGAAGACCTGCTTTCTCAACATTTAAGTGGCTGACAGGAACACTAGTGTTTGAAACAGTCTTTTCCTCTGGGATTCTACTTTTCCAACTTTCCCTGCCCTTTTGGCAACCTGTTTTACTGAATTTCCCCTTTGGAAGCTTCCCCCTGGAAAGGAGAGGACCCAGGATGGCCACTCGCATCCCCTCCGGGGGACCTCTGAGCTCACCTGCACTTTGTGGGTACCTGCCCAGGGCTTACTATATTTGAAGTGAATCGATAAAAATAAGTTGGCTTTTTTTTTAACCAAATCTAAAAATCAAGTTGGTATTTAATGCATATCATTTGTATTTCTTGGCCATTATTTCTTTTTATGACAGCAGACAGGTAGTAACAAAACATAAAATTTGTACTAATGTGAAAGATATCTTTTAGAGATGCTGCTTAGCTCAATTGTCATTATTCTTTGGGGTGGGTTAATTTTACTTAAATTCTATTAGAGTGTTTGGTAATTAGCCTTATAATGTATGTGCATTAGTAAAAGTCATGACTAGACTAAGGGCCATTATTTAGGCGAGCAGTCAGGGGTGAACGCACACACACACACAAACACACACAAACACACACACACACACAATCTCCCAACACACTCTTAGGATTTCTGAATTAACTCCAAAGACATACATAATGATAATTATTCATTAAAGCAACTTTAACTTCTTTTTAGCCATTTTATCTTTGTGCATCCAATATAGGTAGATGATTATTACTCATCTGAGTCAAAAATATTGATTGCCCTTAAAAAGAATCATGGTGTTCCCGTGGTACCAAACTTGCTTCTTCCTAGAAAAAGACATTTCAATTTGCTCTTATAAGCAAATGATTAACCTCAGGACACAGATATTTGATATTGATCTCTTTTTCTTTGGGCCTTTATTCTGATGCAATCTTGATCTTCAGATTGAAATTGGGGGTTGGGCCTAAACTAGACCAAAATCAATTTTTAATAAGAGCTTCCATCGGTCATGACAGTTTCTTCTATCTAATTGATAGCACAGGCCCATCTTGAAGGAAAAATGTATCCTTCAAGCCTGTTCTCGATAGAGAGTGTGTATTAAGGCAGCCTCTGCAGTCAATTACTGTGCGCTCTGAATAAGGGTGAAGAACCACACAGAAAACGTGTTTCCTGGCACTCGGATTTGCATGGGTGGCACATGTGGCCATCAGGACATCAGCAGTTTTCGTGGTTCTACAATTGGTCTCTTATTCTCAAAAATCTCCTAGTACTTTTTAGTTGTTTATATTTTAGTTAAAAATAAATCTAAAGGCAGTATACTATTTAAGAGGTAAAATGAAACCAATAATCCCTCTATTAAAAATGATTGCATTTAATTTTTTCTCTTTTAGAAAGAAATAAAAGTAGATTGTGTGAAAGTACTGCAGCATGGTCAACATTAAAATTATCAGGTTCATTTAAAAAAGAGAGAAAGTCTGCTTATATATCCCGGGGAACTAAAGTTTATTTTCACTTGGGATGTCAATATAATTCGAACTCACCTTCTATAGTTTTCCCTTTTCCAGAATGTCATAAATTTGGTGTCATACAGACTTGCTTACTCCACTTAGCAATGTGCGCTCAAGTCCCACCCTGTCTTTCTGTGACTCACTAACTTCGTAATTTTTTCAGCCAATTAATATCCCACCATATGGATGGTTTGTTTATCCATTCATCTAAGAAGGCACTTCTTGGTTGTTTCTAGGTTTTAGCAATTATGAAAAACTCACCTATAAATATTTTGTAAAGACTTTGAATGAATGTAAGTTTTGAACTGACCTTGGTAAATACCGAGGAAAGTGATCACTGGGTCATATCAGAAGGCAGCTCAGCTTCGGAGGCAGCTGTCCACGTCTTCCTCGGGGGCCTCACTATTTCCCCCTCCCAGCAGTGATGCGAGTTCCCGCCACCCCACACTCCTGCCAGCATTACTCCTCTCCCTCTCTCTCCTCTACTCTCTATTTTCCCTACTTTTTTTTGGTCTTCTAATCTTACTCATGAATATCCCAGCATATGTTTTTTTCTTACTTTTAATTTATTCCTAACAATGAGAATTTTGAGCTTTTCTTTCCATATTTCAGGTAAAATTGTTACCCACCTTGTCTCTGTTTTCTAAGTCAGAATGGATTTTAGCCATTCTGATCAATGGATGGTGTCTCATTTCCTAAGGATATAAGGATATAAGGTGTCTCATTTCCTAAGGATATATAATGTTGAGCATCTTTCTGGATTTTTTTTTTTACCACCCATTTATCTCCTTTGATGAGATGTCTATTCAGAGCCTTGGTCTGATTTTCATCAAATACTGTTTTGCTCTTGACAATCAAGCATTTTCCAGAAGACTTACCATGAAATGTTAGAGCAAGGAGGTAAAATTACCAAAAGGACTCAGGAACCACAGCCTGGAGCTATTTAATCTGTCCTTTCCACAGGGAGTTTTGCTGAGCTTATTATAGTTAAGACATAAGGTTAATTATATTTTAAACCCAAGGCTGACTGTTGTAAAAAACATTGCTGAGAGAAGCCTGGGCAGGTGCACTCACACTCGCCCCCTTCAAGATCAAGCCACACTCCTTGACATGCCAGTGACGGCTTCGTGGAAACCTTTGCAGTTCTCTCTGAGCCATGCCTCATCACAGCACCCACGGCAGGGCACAGAACCATCGCAGGGCCCTGTGTGTCCATTGCCTCAACACATTCTGAGCTTGCAAAGTAGCTGCCATTGTTCACAAGTCAACTCCGGTCTTTCCTCCTTTAGAAATCTTCCTTAAACAGCCCTGTGATGAGTTATAGTCATAACAACCACTTGGTGTGTTTTATACGTATTAAATCATTTTGTAACACTATGGCATAAAGGAAGGGACCATGTCTGTCCAGCTTTATCCGTAAGGAAACAGAAACCCAGAGAACTGAATTAGTGTCCCCAGAGTCACAGAGCTTGCTCCCTGACCTCGGGCAATCCTTGCCTCAGACCCATGTCTCCTCTCCGCATCTGAAGCTGAGGTTCCTCCTGGCTGCCTCTTCTGGGCATCAGTGGTGTTCTGGCATTCTGGACATAAGACATTTTTTTTGTATTTCCTTCCATGGTCGATGATTCCCTTTATGAGAAGAGTTGTGCATCTTATATCTACTTGTGTATGACAGTTCATGGAACTTAGTAGATGTTTTTAAAATGTAATGAATGCATAATCTAAAATTATTAAAGAAAATTACCAATTATAATAAAAAATAAAAATTAGAACCACTAATAGAGTAAGCCCAAGGCTGATAGTTGTAAAAAACTATCAAAAAAATTGGATAGTTTGGATTCATCTGAAAGACACATTTCATTCCTTAAAACTAAGTTGGAGACTTGTAAAGCCGTGGCGCGGCCAGGAAGAGATGGTGAGAGTAGGTGCCTGGGGTTAGCGTGGCAGGAGCTGGGTTTTGTGGCAAAGGTAACCTGCTTTCACTTTCTCTTGCTGCTTATCAATGGCCACAAATGTAGTAGCTTAAAACAGGACATATTTATTATCTAACAGTGTCTCCGTGTTAGTGGTCTGGGCCCAGCTTGGCTGGGTCATCTGCCTCGGGCCTCACAAAGCTGCAATCAAAGGACAGCTGGACTGTGTCCTCCAGTCAGGGATTTCAGAAGAGTCGGCCTCACTAGGCAGGATCTAGCACCTCCCATTATAGGACTGATGGCTTCATTTTCTTTCTGGCTGTCAGTGGGGGCCACTCTCGGGTCCCAGAAGCTGGCAGCAGTCTAGTCCACGGAGGCACAATGGGCAGCCCGGGGCATGGCAGGTCCTGCACAGGAGTTGGCGGGAAGGTGCGGGAGCTTACCTGTGGAGATGAGCACACACTCTCACAAGCATCCATCCTCACTCCGTGGTCTTCCTCTGCTGATTAGGAGCAAGTCACAATCATACCCACACCAAAGAGAGAGTGAGGGGCCCTGAAGTCAGGGATCATGGAGGGGGAGGCCTTGATATTCACTATGTCCTACAATCATTGCAAATAACATTTAGAAAATCAGTCCTCCGGCCTCTCATTTGTGGTTAGGCATGTGCTGTCCTCTGTTTTATGATTTCCCACAAATGAAACCTTTCAGCATCATCTTGAAGAAAGATAAACTATTTTGCCTGGAGTTGAATGTGAAGTATACGTAGATGTGTTTAAGCTGATCACAACAGAACACTCAGAGAAGTTTTACCATGTATGTTGAATCTTTGCGATACTTCCCCAAGCATTCCTGAATCTGCATGTATATTCTTCAAGACATTGATTCTACAGTGGGAAACCTGTAAGAAGTACTTAGCCAAGTAAGTTTTAAAGGCATGACATTCTGCTCCAGAGGATTTGTGCATTTTTATCACAGAGACTGGGAATCAGGAGAGAATCTTTCTTTGCAGAGAAGAACTATGGAAACATAACATATGCTTTCTGGATGTTCAAGGGGCAGGCTATCCTGACTTGGGAGGGCCCGTTTTGGTGCCGGGGACACTGAGGGGGGCCATGTAGCAGGCCCTCTACTCAGGTGTGACGACGGAGGTGCTTGATTTTCAGTTGTAGAGGGGAAAGGAAGTACTTTGCTGTATATTAGCATGTGTTAAAGCCCAGTAAGGAATCTGGGGACTCATTGCCTCGTTTCTATTGCTGATTCTAACACTTATATTTTTTATGCAAATTTAGTCAAACTGCTTTTCTTCTGCCCTGGGTAAAATGGGGATGGTAAGAAGGTCCCCCTCTCATGGGGTTGTTGTGAAGGGTCAGAGAGTGGCTATGGGTAAAGCACTTAGAACGTTACTAGGATATTTAAAGCACTGCACAAATGCCAGTTACTCTTATAGTTGCATTGAGTGAAGGTCTTTGCAGGCAAGTCAACTCCCAGGGGTCTCAGTCTACAGTTGAGCTGCTGTAACAGAACACCATACAGCATACAGGGGTGGATCATGAGCAAGATGAGCTGATCCCACCACTCTGAAGGTCGCAAGTCCAAGACAAGCCCTGGCACCTTCAGGTCTGGTGAGAACCTGCTTCCTGGTTCACAGACTTCTAGCTGTGTGCTGACTGGCCAGGGGGAATGTGACAGCAAGTGCTCTCTCAGGCCCCCATTACAAGGACACTCATCATATTCTGGAAGGCTCCAAGTTCCTGACCTAGTCACCTCCCAAAGACCTCGCCTCCTAAGGCCTTCACTTTGTGGGTTTGGTCTCAGCAGATGCTCTTGGAGGGGACACACACTTCCTGTCCATAACTCAGGGCCTTGTGTCTTTCTTTTTTTTTTTTTTTTTCACCTTTTCTTTTAAACCCTCCCAACTTCAAGGACCTAATTTTGCAGGTAAATGGAAATAAAGGTATGTTTAAGGTTGTTATACCTATCTTGCATAAATTAATTAATTTTTGTAAGTATATGCAGGTTCTTTTTAGATAATTAAGACTTTTAGACTGAGTGTAGTTATTCTTATATCCTTGGAACAGGTATTTGAGCATAACCTTTTAAATGGTTATCTTAATTATTTTTCAGAAAAATCCTTTTGATGACAAAATCTAGTTTTTGTCTTATTTCTATCTCAATTTGGAAACATCTGTCATTGGTACACATTGCTTTAAATAGTTCGTAAGTGGTCTGGCATCCCTCCTGAGGCTAAGATGGCTAAAAAAATAAAAATAAAAAGGCTCCAGTTTAATTAGAAAGTAGAAACATATTAAAGTCCCTTCAGTGGCGCCTCATGTAGCCTCAGCACAGAGGGTATTGAAATTAAAACCTGTGTGACCATCAACAGTGGCCCCTCTTTACAAGGAGCTATGTAGGACCCTATCCACTTCACAAGCTGTAATTGAATTATAATTCCCTCTTCTCCCTTATCTTAGATGCAGTGTTGTGAGTTTGATAATTAATAACAACAACCAGTGGAACTCTTACGACATCTTTGCGGCCGAGCAGAGGGTCACCTGTCAGGCGGCTCCTCCTGTCCAGGGCCTGCTTGCGTCCATCGAGTGGACTCATCTGAGCTCTTCTCTGCTACGTGTTTCATTCTGTCGTTATTTCCCAGTGTCCAAACTGTACGTCCCCAATCTATATTTGCTTTACAGGGTATAGGGCTCTCAGTTGCACTTATATTAACAACGTTCCAGAATGAATAACTTATTATTTATGTCTTTTAAGCTTTCATTATGCATATTTCAAATAAAGATCTCATGAGTGAACCCATAGAAAAACATTAACCATAAACACCATTGATTTTTAAAATATGAAATCAATACAAATGAAGGCAATTTTAAAAACATAGGGCAGGACATAATTATATTACAATCGAGTGTTAATCATTTCGTGATTCCTGGAAGTAAAGGCAAGGAAGGGATTTATAGACCAGGGACTAAGAACCACTGCAAATTGTCATTCTTTATAGTTTGAGTAAAAAATAATCCAACTCTAGGTGTCTATATGTGCCTAAATGTGTGTACGAAAGATAAAGAGACAGATTTTATTTTAATAGCCAGGTATTATTACTTGCCCAAATCAGGATTGCTAGAAATAAACAATTGCTATTTCGTAAGTCATGCTTCAAAAGCTAACCATGAAGTGTCTACCAACACAAGGGTGCTGAACTTTGTGGTTAAGGAAAATAAAATAAAACTTGGAATGAAGTTCAGCGCTGCCAAGAAGTCAGTTTCTTTCTTCTTTCTGGTCAGAGTGAAATGTCACCGTAATGGGGGTCTTGACATTTGTGTCTGTATTTTGCCACATTTCAGAATTTGTTCTCCCCTGTGTTGCGAGCAGATGTATTTCAATATATCTGCAAATGTGTAAAAACAAACCCACTGAACTTCTTGGAGTGAAGACTATGTCCTTATGTATTTATTGCTAGTGTATCAACATCCTGATTTCGGTCAGCCTAATTAACCTGGGTCGTGCTATAGCATAGAAATCAACCTGGCCATTTAAAACGTCACACAGTCTCCTGAACATCCGAGGAGAGGGGGAAAAGAAGTCATCTGACTATAGGAATGTCGTTATTCCATTAAGTGATGAGTGTATAAATTAGGAGGAATTGGTGACCCAGGACTTCTGTCCTTCCCAGACCTGAAGTCAGGTTGTCTTGTGTCCAGGTGTGAGAGGCAGCACCTTCAGCTGCCGGGGTGTACGATGGTTTCATTTTGTGAGAACTCAGACAAGAAACAAAAATGAGGACAGGTGCAAATTTCAACAGGGAATGAAGTCAAACTCCTCAATCTCCGAGTTTCCTCCGTTTGCAGAGAAGCGATCCAAGCAGGGGTGATCAGAGAGTGCTTGGTTCATTCCTGGGCGTTTCTAAGGGCTTTGAGACGTCCTTTCTCTGAGGCCAAGCTGTGTAAGTGATGTCCT
This sequence comes from Otolemur garnettii, assembly GCF_000181295.1. Taxonomy (NCBI): domain Eukaryota; kingdom Metazoa; phylum Chordata; class Mammalia; order Primates; family Galagidae; genus Otolemur; species Otolemur garnettii. The sequence goes on from NW_003852509.1 coordinate 2,185,975, forward strand.
TTCTTAAGGGACAATCCAGGGTGCTAGAGGTGATGCAGTAGTGAGGATGCCCTCTGCTCTACCAGGCAGAGGTCATCTAAAGAAAAATGTCCATTCTATGCCCATGATCTTATTTGGAAAAATTAAAATATGAATTATCTACCACTATCTCACTGCTGTATGAGCAGAAATGAGTAGGCGGTGGGGACGGGAGTGTGTGACGGGAAGGTCACTGGACATCCGCTGGGATGGGGCTGCTCAGCACCCGTCTCCCTCCCCTCTCCGGGGTCTCACCGTCTCCCTCCCCTCTCCGGGGTCTCACCGTCTCCCTCCCCTCTCCGGGGTCTCAC